>NC_089582.1:84734152-85034152 GCF_019320115.1 Miscanthus floridulus | reverse complement strand
CAAGCCGGTGAAGCAACGCCTGCTCCGCTTTGACTAGGAGAAACATAGGGCCATCGACGAGGCGATAGCCAAACTGTTGGCCGCAGGATTCATTAAGGAAGTATACCACCCAGAGTGGTTAGCAAATCCTGTTCTTGTGCGAAAAAAGAGCAGGAAATGGAGAATGTGTGTTGATTACACAGGCCTTAACAAGGCGTGTCCAAAGGATCTGTTTCCTTTGCCATGAATAGACCAAATAGTCGATTCCACCTCAGGGTGCGAAACCCTCTGCTTCGTTGAAGCATACTCCGGCTACCACCAAATCGCAATGAAAGAGTCCGACCAGCTCACAACATCTTTTATCACCCCCTTCGGAACATTTTGCTACATTTCAATGCCGTTCGGTCTGAAGAATGCTGGGGCAACTTACCAGCGCTGTATGCTCAATTGCTTCAGAGACCTCATCGGGCGAACTGTTGAGGCCTATGTCGATGACATCGTAGTCAAGTCCAAGCGATCTGACCACCTTGTCACCGACCATGAACAAACCTTTGTGAAACTCTAGGCAAACGGCATCAAACTTAATCCCGAAAAATGTGTTTTTGGGGTCCCAAGGGGCATGCTGCTCGGCTTCATTGTCTTCGAGCGCGGCATCGAAGCCAACCCGGAGAAGATATCAGCCATCACAAGGATGGGCCCAATCCAAAATATAAAGGGGGTTTAGCGGATCACAGGGTGCCTTGCCACCCTCAGCCGATTCATTTCACACCTTAGCGAACGAGGACTCCCCCTTTATCGACTCCTAAAGAAATCTGACCGCTTCGAGTGGACAGCCGAGGCTCAGGAGGCACTTGACATGGTTAAGCGATTTTTAACTAAACCTCCGGTCCTAGTTCCTTCATGCAACAGAGAATCCCTCCTACTGTATATATCGGCCACTACCCAAGTGGTCAGCTCTACCTTAGTGGTAGAGCGAGAGGAAGAGGGGCACGCCTTCAGGGTGTAGCATCCTGTATATTTCATTAGCGAGGTGTTATCCGACTCCAAAGCCCGCTACTCCCAAATCCAGAAACACCTCTACACCATCCTCATCACCAAGAGGAAGCTACGCCACTACTTCGAGTCACACCCTGTGACAGTAGTGACATCGTTCCCGCTCGGCGAGGTCGTCCATAGCCAGGACGCTATGGGAAGAACCGCAAAGTGGGCACTCAAGCTGATGGATCAGGGCATTTCTTATGCTCCCCGAACAACGATCAAATCTCAGGTACTGGCTAACTTCATCGTGGAGTGGACCGAGGTCCAGATGCCACCAGCAGTCGTCGATCAAGAGTACTGGACAATGTACTTCGATGGATCGCTGATGAAAAAGGGTGCCGGAGCAGGACTAGCTTTTGTATCTCCCCTCGGGGTCCACATGAGGTACATGGTTCGGCTCCATTTCCCCTCATCAAACAATACTACGGCATACGAAGCGCTCATCAATGGCCTACGAATCGCCATTGAGCTGGGCATCCGATGCCTCGATATCAGGGGCGACTCCCAGCCGGTCGTCAACCAGGTCATGAAGGAGTCATGCTGCCATGACGCCAAGATGGAGGCATACTGTCAAGAAGTCCGATGGCTGGAGGACAGATTCGACGGTCTCGAACTCAATCACATCCTAAGGCGCCTCAATGAAGCAGCCGACACGCTCACGAAAGCAGCGTCCGGCCGAAAGCTAGTCCCAGCAGGCGTCTTTGCCAGCGATCAACACAAACCCTCGGTACGCTACGCAGGGTCGGAACAAGCCGACGATGGCCCATCTAGTCCGACCCCAAGGGCTGATCTGCCAACTGCTCCGCCCAACCCCAAGGTTATGGAGCTTGAAGAGGACCTAGCAGCGGAGTCCGACCCTCTCGATGACTAGAGAACGCTTTACCTCGACTACCTCCTCCACGACATACTACCAGCAGACAAGATGGAAGCCCGACGGCTCGCACGACGCACCAAGTCCTTCATTCTTATAGAGAGCGAACTCTACAAATGGAGTCACATCGGGATTCTACAACTCTGTATCCCTGGCGAATAGGGAAAACTCCTGCTGGGTGATATCCACGGTGGAGTCTGTGGTCATCATGCCGCACCAAGGACCTTGGTTGGGAATGCATTTCGACAAGGATTCTACTGGCCCACCACAGTAGCCGATGCTGAGCAAATTGTACGCACCTACGAAGGGTGTCAGTACTATGCTTGGCAAACTCACCTCCCAGCCTAGGCACTCCAGATGATCCCCATCACATGGCCCTTCGTGGTCTGGGGGCTCGACCTGGTTGGGCCACTCAAAAAGGCACCCGGGGGCTTCACCCACCTGCTTGTCACCATAGACAAGTTTACAAAATGGATTGAGGCTCGACCAATATCCACGATCAAATCCGAGCAAGCTGTGCTATTCTTCCTCGACATCATCCATCGCTTTGGAGTACCGAACTCTATCATCACAGACAACGACACGTAGTTCACCGGTAGGAAATTCATTCGATTCTGCGATGAACAACACATCTAGATCGATTGGGCAGCTGTCGCGCACCCTCAGACAAACAGGCAGGTCGAGCGCGCAAACGGCATGCTCCTGCAAGGCCTTAAGCCAAGAATTTTCAACTGGTTGAACAAGTTCGGCGTGCGCTGGCTCGCTGAGCTTACGGCCATACTCTGGAGCCTGAGGACAACTCCTAGCCGAGCCACTGGCAACACACCCTTCTTCATGGTCTACGGTTTCGAGGCCATTCTCCCAACGGACCTTGACTATGGAGCACCAAGAATCAGAGCATATGACGAACAGGGGGCCGAGGCATCCCACCAAGACGCCATGGACCAGCTAGATGAAGCCCACGACATCGCCCTCCACCGTTCAGCTAAGTACCAGCAGGTGTTGCGATGGTACCATAGCCGATGGGTGTGGGGTTGAGCCTTCAACGTCGGAGACATTGTCCTCTGCCTTGTACAGAGCAATAAGGACCGCCACAAACTCTCACCGCCCTAGGAGGGTCCCTACATCGTCGCAGAAGTACTTCGCCCGGGCGCCTACAGATTGAAAACCATCAATGGCGAGATCTTCACCAACGCCTGGAACATTGAGCAGCTACGTCATTTTTACCCTTAAATAAACACATACTCTTCCTAAGTAGTATGCTTGCAAAAACTTCCTGGGTTATATTTGCAAATGTTCTCTAAGTTTTCCGTTCTTCCCGTAAACAAGTCCTAAGGACTAAGATTTTGGGAACAAATTCTGAGTACAACTAGTAGGACTACGGGAGACCCACGCCCCAGTGGCTGCAACCTCTTTGCTCACCAGCACAATCAAAATTAATTCACCCGCGTTCCTAGTTTCTTACGACTTAAACCATGGGAAGGGTTGGAGGGCACTAAAACCGCTTCTATAAAAGGAGGAAGTTAAAAAACTGCTTGCCATGGCAAAAGATGAAAATTTGTTCATTTTTTGCACAAATTCGCCACTTACAAATTGATTTCATCACAAAAAGGACTAATATACTTGTAAATTTAGAGGACTGTTTACTTGGGGGTTTCCCCACAAAATTATTCAATTACAGTCTCTGCCTAGCTTTACTACAAGTACTGCTGCGGTCGCCGCACCATGCTCTCCATCGGCAACGCCCGGGGCATGTACACGGGCCAGTTCGTCTACTGTGGCCGCCGCGCCACGCTCTCCATCGGCAATGCCTAGGGCATGTGCACGGGCCAGTTCGTCTACTGCGGCCACCGTGCCACGCTCTCCATCGGCGACGTCCCGCCGCTCCGTAGGATCCTCGAAGGCACCATCATCCACAACACCAAGCTCCACACCACTGATGGTGGCGCCCCTCCACTAGGGACTACGCCATCATCGTCAGCCGCAACCCTGACAACGGCATCAAGGTAGGAAACACCTCTCGCCAAAGGAGGGACACAGCGAACGACGGTAAAGTCAACAACGTACGGCGCCCTCCAGTGCTCCTTCTCCTTCGGCAGCAGCGACTCCTCAGTAAGGGTGGCTTGCACCTTCTCATCTACATTGGATGACCTCTAGCTCGACATCACGCTTCGGTTTCACGAGCGGATTTGTGAGTTTTCTCTCTCTCTGGCATTACCCTTCCTCACTCAGGAACCACCGTGACACATGGACGCATTCGGCGGAAAGGAAGAAGAAGGAAAGGTAGCGGCTCAGAGGCAGAAGAAGAGGTGGGATGAGAAACCCCCTCCCCCTCCCTATTTAAAGAGGAGGCGCTGCAGCTAAGGAAAGGCGAAAGGTTGGACGAAAAACTCTCTCCCTTCCCCTCCTTAAATGCAAAATCAATGCTGATAGACACCTGAGGGGACGCGTCGAAACTGACGGGACATGCCCCAGTCGACAAGGCATCCTCCTGGTCAAATGGGACACTGCCTGGGTATGGCCCGCCACTGACCCGCTCTAGACGCGGCAATTAAGGCGCCCACATGGGCAGACGACCCTTCGCCTCCCCATGCAGGACCACGGAACGATCTGACGATAGGACCTCTGTAAAGGGGAGCCCAACAGATCTCCTAGGTTGACCATGCGGCCCAGGAGAGATGATGAATGAATGTCCAAAGAAAGATAAGCATCTCTGCCTTCTTACTTTACGCTTTAAAATTCATTACCGAGCTTCCGACCTCGTCAAACGGCGAGGACACGAACATCACTTGGGGGCTGCCGAGGATGTCTACCAGTCTAGACATCCTCCTCACCCGACCCCTCCGTATGCTTGAAACCAGGGGTGCGAAATACGGGCATAAAACTTTGAGTAAAACTAGACGAACTAGCAGACCCTATGCCTCGATAGCTATGATGTTTCTGTTCACCAGAAAAATCATACTCAATGCCCCCCGCGTCTCTAGCTTCGACGTCTGCCTTCTCAAGAAGGGTTCAAAGGTGTAACGTCCCGCCTCTCCGAGGCCGGGCCCGCTTACATCTGGCAGCTTCTCTAGGATATAGACTACCCTCACAGACCAACACAGGTCTTTTCTGCGCACTTTGTCCTCACTCGTGCGCACCCGGGAAGAATGAGTATCCTATTAATTCTGTTAAGCCCTGGGCCGGGATGTTACAAAAGGGGTCCACCTATAGAATCTCCCCCAAAGGAGAAGCTGTCAGGTTGCCCAAGTCAATTGAACGGCTCGGACCACCACCGAGATACAAAAAACAAAGAATAGCGATTCTTATGCAGGTTACTCCAACCTTGTTGCAAACATCAGGGCCCGAACCCATCTGGTAGGAGCTTTTCCGTCACTCATGCCACCAAGGTAACGTTACTGACCCTGCCTTTATTTCAATTAAATTATGCATTCAAACATTACATATGCAAAACGTTGCATCCCAACGCTTCGTGTCGCGTCATGAAACGGCCGTCGTCTCATTCGATATAGGTGGTAGCAGGCCGAGGTTCGAAGGCTGGCCCGCGAAGGGCTCAAGGCCTCCTCGTGCTGAATAGAGCCAGGGAGAAATAACTGAGATGAGCCCCAGCGGCCCTGCCCGACCCCGCTCAGAAGTGGATAGGGACATCTCAACCTTTTCTCGTTCGATTCTAACCCCGAGCTAAACCCATAGAATCTCCATCACGGAGAGGCCATCAGGCCGCCTGAGCCTATCGAACGGCTCGGGCATCTACCAGGAAGCGGGTTAAGAAGTTGTGGAGTGCGACCAGAGGGCTCTACCAACCCCATTAGCAAATGACGGACTCGGATTCCACACAAACGTACCCGTTAGCGAGCTCATTGAGCGCAATACTCGAGCCATCGAGGCAAGTGTTGCTTACTCAGCCCCTCCGATTGCGAAAATCAAGGACAAGGTAACACGCAAATTACGGCCGACCCCTATTAGACCCTAACAAGGCCCGGGGGCTCGAGCCGCTCAATACAGGGACACAGGTTCGAAGGCCCTCCCTTGCCGAGCCCATAGAGTCTCCATTTGGGGATTTCTGTTGGAAGACAGGGCGGGGAATATTGCAACACCATCCAAGGACTTCGTCGACCCTGTCACAAAAAGAGACCACGGAATGGGATTCCATCTGAACGTTTCGGTCTCCAGTAACACCCGACCCCAGCAAATGTAGGGGGTCGGACCTTACTCGGGGGTTGGTTAAGGTATGGCTACCTCCTTTCCTCTTTTCAAAAACAATCATTACATCAGATTCCCTCCTCGAGTCAAGACCAGCGGCAAGATTCGAGGGAATAGATTGGTAAGACCACAAAAACCAAACGACCAGACGACTACGGGAAGAAGGTGAAATCAAACAAAATGAAATTATGAAGCAAAATCACGAAACTGCGTCCAGACTCGAAAATACCGACACTTGTTCACATATTACATATAAGCTATGCTCAAAATTATTCGACTAACTACTCCCAAGAAGGGAGAACCATTTCTTTCAGATTATCCGCTAGGTTTTTCGTAAGGGGAGCCACCACCTTCTCAATTGCCTCCAGTTCATCATCCTCATAGGTAGGCGAGAAACCTTCACTCATCACCTTCAAGTTAATCTCCTTCTCGTAATGAGCATGGGCAACGGTGAAGGCCTGGGTGATCCCAGCGTGAAAAGCACTCTCCTCAAGTTGGCCGACCTGAGCCGTGATACTAGCGGCATGGGTCGCAGGCGAGCTGGTCCCCTCCTCTTGTGCCACCTGTAGGTTATCGCAGACCGCTAGAACGGCGAGGGATAGGTGATCATATTCATCACCTTCAGCTTGAAGAAGCCACCGCGCCTCGGCAAGATCGGTGCGCAAACCGGCAGAAACTTCCTTGGCATCCAACCGTTGGGTCACCTTGACTCCAAGATCCGTCTGGCGTGCCTTGGCCTCCCGACGCACTTCGTCGCGCTCTTGGGTCATCCGCTCGATCACTGCGGCATCCTGGTTCGCCTTCTCCTGCAACGTCGCGGACCTCTCCTCAGCCTTCAGCTTGAGGTCCTGCTCTGTCTATAGCTCTACCAGGAGCTCACTGGCTTTCTCACCAGCCATGGCATTCTTCTGCAGCAGCTCATCTCGCTCCTTTCGGAGCCTGGCAATCTCCTCCTCATCTAGCTTTGTCCTCATCGACAAGTCCTCAAACATCCCGTGGGCATCCTCCGCGTCCTGACGCGCCTAGACCTCCCACTGCTGGGCGGCAGCAAGCTGCGCACCCATATCTCCTCACAGCCGGGCCTCCTCGATGAGGTGATCCCACTCCGCCTTCTGCTCATGGAGGAATTAGGATTTATTCCGACTACGAGCAACGAGAATCTGAAGAAGACCGGTATTAGAAATACGAAAACACAAAAACATGCGAAGAAAGAAGAAAACCAAGCAAATGCCTGGGTAGTAGGGATAACGATCTCACGCAGGGCTCCTCTGGCCTGGTCCTGGGCGTCCAGCATGGTCAAGATCCTGACGTCAAGACCCTCTCGCTCCATACTTTCGGCATGATCATCGAGCGAGAAAAGAGCCGACATCGGATCCTGGGCGGCCATCCACTGGAGTGGTGGCTCCCCCCGCACGGGGGAGCTACTGCCTCCCGACAAAGGGGCCGGGGGTGGCTCCCTCCTGATCCTATGTGGCACCACTGTCACGCCCGATGACCCTCCGGCCATGTCCGCCTCCATCTGGCCCGCCTCGTCTGCCATGGCCTGGGCCGCCTATGGCATCAACTGCGCCACCCCCTCGGACGCCATCACAGTAGCATCAAGCCCCGCCGGGCTTGATACGGCTGCGGCCACTTCCACCTGGGTCTTCGGCGGCATGGACTGCACTGCGCCCCCAAGCACCACCTTCATCGGTGATACCTGACCCTCGGCCAGCTGTACCACATCCACCACGGAAGATGTCGCCTGCTCAACAACCACCGAGGGCGCGGGCGCTACCACAGGTGCCGTCAGATCGGCCAACACGGCTCCAACATCGGCACCACTCCTGCCTGAAACAGGGGCGACGTCGGGCAGCACCATCCATCCCACCTGAATGGCGAGGCTCTTCTTGGGCGCCAGCCCCAGGGAGTGGCCCGTCTGCAAGAGCCTACACAAAGGTAAAAGCCATTAGGTCAAAATAGAAAGGGAAAAAAGGATGAAAACAAGGGAATCAGCGGCTTACACTGACGCCTTCGGCCGGCGGAAACATTTTGGGGACGGATCCCTACCCTGACTTGTCTAGGCGGGACTGTTTCGAGCCTGCCCCCTGCTCTGAAATAGGGGGGCTCATCTCCACCGTCTCATGGGGTGTGACACCAGAGCCACTCCCCTCCACCATCACCTCGGGGTCGGTGGCGACAAGCCTGCCTTCCCCCATCCACCGATCCTCGGCCAGCACACCGTGCGAAGCGGCGGACTCTCCGGCCTCCACCGACCTCACTGACTCACTTCCCTCCGCGTGGAACGGGAAGGGTCCCTACACGGATGGGTGGCACTTGTCAGCATGTCCTCATCCTCCAGGACACCCCAATCTACGTCGATGGCTACCTTATCATCATCGTCATCATCATCGTCGTCATCATCATTGCTCACGTCCTCTCCCCGATCCCGTGCCTCCTACTTCAGTCGTTTCTTCTTCTTCATCTGCTCCCTTGCATTCTTGTCCCGCTCGGCCGTGAGTCAATTCGCTGCCGCCACGACCTTGTCCTTTGGCAGCAGAACCAGACTGTCTTTGAGGACTAGCCCCCCCAGCTGGTCCCAACATCGCAAAAGCAAGTATAAAAAATGGAGATTCAGGAAAAAGAAAGAGCATGGGAGAAGAAGGCTTACGAATTCGAAGAACCTAGGTTCCGGTCGCATTGGGGGATGTCCGGGCACCGGATACACAATGTCGAGGACGCCGCCTGCGGAATCCTTCATCGGCTCCGTCGCCTCCTTAATGCGCTGCGCCATTTCCGAGAAAGGGAGAGCCTCGTCAACAAGCACCATCCCCTCGAACGACATCCTGGGCATCATCCGATGCAGGGGAAGCGCGCGCGCCATCAGCGGCGCCACCCTCCTTGCATGTAGGTGTCGATAATCCCCGCCCCCTTTATGCCCCGTTCCTTCAGGACTTGGAGGGCGGAAAGAAGGTCGGAAAGGTGTTTCTTGTCTTTGAACTGGACGCCCCAAGCCCATGACTCCGGAGCCTCTTCGATAAGGTGCCTGGTGTACCTCGGCAGGGTGGCACTCACATCATCCCTGACATAAAACCACTACGAGTGCCATCCCTTGTTAGAAGTCACCAGACGCATGAATGGGTAACCCCTCGACCGGGTATGGCGTAGATGAACACTGGCGCATCCCATTAGCACACTCACATCCTTCCCCCCAATCTTCCTCTTCGACAAACTGACGGTAAAGAAATACTGCCACAGATCAAAATGGGGATCGATCCCTAGGAAACCCTCATACAAGGCAACAAATGCCGCCATATGTTAAACCCCGTTGGGAGTAAGATGCTGTAGCTCCACCTCATAATAATCCAGCAGCCCCCGAAGGAATCTATGCATGGGTACCACAAATCCTTGCTCATGGAAGATGGCGAAAGATACGACATACCCTTCGGGCGGTGCTGGCTCACCCTCATCACCAGGTATCAGCCACTCCTGGATGGTGGACAATGGACGGAGAAGGCCATGGCGGACGAGGCCCTCCAAACACCGAGAGGTGATGCTAGATCTGCCCCACAACTCCATTAAAGCGATTGGGGAGAAGGTGGGCGCAAGCTCGACGGTGGCTACAGGACAGGCGCAAGCTTGACGGCGGCTACAACACGGACACAAGCCGATCGATGGTGGCGGTGCGAGCGCAGGAGGCTGGGGCGATTGGCTGCGGATGTCTTAGACACAAAGGCAAGGGAGCAAAATACGGAACCTTGGGGGTGAACCCCGTGGTTTTATAGAGGCGACGGACATGAGAAGGGCAATCGTCTGCCTCGATCTCCGAGCCTGCCACGCGCACCGCCACGTTACGTCGCGTGACACGTGCCCGTAGTCCCTATCGTCTCCCACCAAAAATCACGGTGGATGGTTCACCTTCCCCAGGCGAATTCGGACTCTCTACCCATCTGGGAAACACAGGTCACGAAGACTTTTTTCTCCTTGGCCCACCTAGGGCCTAGAAGCTCGGTGGCCGGCCCAACTGAGGATGGATCTACGAACGATCCGAAATCAAGGGTGCAAGCATTACTGGGATCTCGATCCATTGTCAAGCCCCAATTAGGTCAGCTCTGAATGAGATCCCCGTGAACGGGATACTACGACCCCCTCGAAAAAATATCTAGTTGGCGAAAAACTAAGTCCTTCAGCCTTACCTGCAAAGGGTCCGATACAACCCCCCGTGTGACCCTACTCGAATCACCTGGGGGCTCGGGGGCTACACCCATCGGGTGCGCTCGCGCGCACCCTCCGGCAAAGTAACTCCGATGAAATCGAGAACACCCCCCAGGCGATTCTATCCAAATCACCAGGAGGCTCGGGGGCTACTGTTGGGGACCTAATAAATAGGGTACCCTAGGAGGTGGAACCAATAACCATCGAACGTTAAAAACTTCTGGACAGACAAGGGCGCCGCTACGTTCCTTGCCCGACTAACGGAAGTTTGGTTCCGTATCGCCCGATGCCTTTAGGCTAGCCTGCCTCGCCCGAGGGCTAAGGGCTAGTCTCCGTCTCGCCCGACACCTTTAGGCTAGCCCGCCTCGCCCGAGGGCTAAGGGCTAGTCTCCGTCTCGCTCGACGCCTTTAGGCTAGCCCCGCCTCGCCCGAAGGCTAAGGGCTAGTCTTCGTCTCGCCCGACGCCTTTAGGCTAGCCCCGCCTCACCTGAAGGCTAAGGGCGGGCCACCATTCCGCCCGACGCCTTTGGGACAGCTCTGCCTCGCCCGAGGGTTGAGGGATAGACTCCGCCCCGCCCGACCCCCGAGGGGTGGGCTCGGTCACGCCCAAGGGATATGGACTGGACTCTGTCTCGCTCGACGACCGAAGACGAACCTCGCCCCATTCGATGTCCAAAGACTGGTTTCATCTTACCTGATAACCTCTCCTTCGTTCCCTCATGATGATGGGTACAGGGCAAGACAAGACGTTCGGGTCAACCGCGGCTTCAAGGACCATACCCTGCACCCCGGCAGGAAAGGTACTGCCAGGGAACGACTGGACGGGTGCTTTAGACCCTTCCGGGCGCCGCAGAGCCCAAAAGGTCTTGCAGGCGCGTGCTCTTCGTCCTGTAGAGTTGTAGGCGCCGCCTTCAGCTCTGGGACACGGAACCCGACGAAGATATACGACAACCACTACACTCCAGAAAAGGATTTGTGATCTCCACGAAGGACGGACATGTCGTCACCATGTTATGGACCCAAGGGAGCGGCGCCCGCTTCCCGACCCTTCGGGTCCACCCAATCAAAGGACCTTGCCCACAGCGCTACTCCGGACCCCGACCCCGTGTCCCTCCAACAGAGACTCATAGGAGCCAGAGGGCGTGCGGAGCAAGACTGGGCAAGGTTCATAAGTCAAAACCACTGTACTACGGCCCATACCCTGCGCAGGGCAGTATTCTGCAAACATCCTGGCATTCTATAGGGGCATCGACAGTATTGTAGGTGCTTATCATCCTTTCACACCCATCATAATGGGTAACCGAGCTGGGTAGACGTGAGCCACAAGGCTAGGTGGAGTACGCATCCTAAGTCCTCACCCTTGTAAAGCCGTCCCCTTCATCTATAAAAGGGGATGCGCTTCCTCCAACAAGGGGGACGGAACAACACAACACGCACACACAGTCAAGCTGCTACAAAGCTCTTGGCCTCCTTTCGACCCTTCCATCAGAGACTTGGGACCTGTCCCTCTCTTGATCGTTTGTATCCCCTACTACGAACCATTCACGGTGCTAATAACATGAGCAACAACAAACTAGACATAGGGATATTCAGCCCGAACCAGTATAAATCTTGTGTCCTTTAGTGCACCATCCGAGCCTAACGCGCATTACTATAAATTTACTTGCCGGTGCTCGTACGAAACACCGGCAGGTAGCAATACTACTACTACTGTTCAACACTGGACACAATTCCTAGTATGTATATATATATATATATATATATATATATATATATATATATATATATATATATATATATATATATATATATATATTGAGTGGTCCACTAGAAGATAGTATGCCCTCAGAAAATGCAAGTTCCTCATAACAACAGCCTCTCCCTACCCTGTCAATACAAGTCATCAAGGTCTTTCTCTCGACAAAAGATGCCCCTTGAGTTTTAGCCTAGATGAAGATAATGGACACTTGCATGCCATTTTATTTATGAATGTTTGGGAAGAAAAAAAAGTGGTGCTAGAGAAGGACATGTATCCTCAGAAAATTGCATTGTACTTCCTTTGAGAGCTGTCTTAAGATACTAATGCAAAGCTTCGTAGTTCTTGCTAAGTAATAAGCTTCGTGTTATAGAGCAGCATCATTAAACTTTGGTTTTTCGGTATTTGTTTCTTATATTTCCCAAGCATACTCAAACAATTTACCCCCAAAGTTGATTAACTCAACAATTACGCTTAATCAATTAACAAAAATATTGCATACAACAAAACTGAGAATTGTCTAGCTACCGGCAACTATTAAAAATTAATAATTAGAACCAGGACAAAGTAAATTTCAAGTTCTTATGTTATGTAGTTACATTATTTCAATAATGAAACAATGGTTCTAGCTTGAATATATTTTTTTGGAAAAAAAAAATTGTGTGAGATCTGTTATGACGACAATATAGATGAATGATAACATGTTGTTTATGTAATAGAGAATAAACTATAGTTTTGTGAGATAAGAATTATATGGCATACAAATTCAACACCCCCCCCCCCCCCCCCCCCCCCCCCCACCCCCACCCACCCACACACACAAAAAAAGAAATATCGGTGTCACTCTGCATCCCATTACAAGCACCCACTGGTCTTGGACCTACACCACCCGAGTGTACTGGAATTAAGATGAGAACGTGAGCTAGTCTCAGATCTCTAGGGATGATTCTTTCTGGACCCATAAATTAGCACAAGAGGTGAGGGACTCCCCTTATATTTAACTTAGGTAAAATTACACACAACGAATGTAGGACTAATCCAACCGTCCCGCCAAATAGATAGTCCTCTTAGGCACTGTTTGAGAGAGGTAGGGTTTCTCCTCCAAAATTAAATGGCTCCTGGGAATCTTGTGCATTGTACCATGAAGCTTTTTTTTTCTCTCCCTCTCCCTCAAAAATAAACTGGAAGCCAGCTCCAGGTCCCTCGAGCGAGGGCTGAGAGAAAGAGAATCCCTCCCAAATGAGCTCTTAGTTTCACGAACCCTCTCTGCCAAGGCGGTATGGATAACCTGTCATGTAGTGGAGAGAACTCACAAGAAAATCGAATACACCAAGATAATACTGCTCTGTGGAATCAGAAGTTTGTAGCTTATTAACTCCTGGAATTGTACAGCAAGTCGAGCGCTTCCCAGAACCACAACACAAGTTAATTATTGAGTAATACATAGAGAGAGAACATATGAAAGGGGCTTAGCTTTCTGATGAATTAAGGTAGGTTTTTCTTTTTTTGACAAGTTGGTAGTTTCTTTCGAAATGATGGAAGAGAAACATGTTGAATTAGAACTTAGCATAAACAGGATCTTATCTTAGCCTAACCATGATCACTAGCTCATCTTAATGCGGAAACTAATCTTAGATACTAACCAGAGCCTGTGGACGCCATCTATATCGCTGGAGATGCGATGGAGGTCGTAAATGTAGCAGATGATTTGAGTTCACCGCCTAAGGACTTGAATGTCCTCTGTTGGTGAAGAACGTGAGGAGCCATGTAGCGGTGGCCTTCTGGACGCCGCTGAGATGTACTTGGACAAGATGGATATGGGAAACAACCTTCTTAGACCCTCCAGCACCTAATTGACCGGTTGTGTGATTTGTTTCACGTGGATGGAGCCGCCAGGGGCGTCTCCTCTTATTTATAGATGTGTTGTGGACTAGGGGGTTGAACCCTAGAATATCTAAGGGTTGTCGCCGATCACGGTAGATCTTATTTAGTTGGAAATAAATGATAGGTGGACAAAAAAACTTAATACTTAATTAATCTTGTAATTAAGTTTGGGATTAGCTGAACCGATCACATTCCAAAATTCTCTCACTTGATTGAACGGCTAATGCACTTATACAACTAATGTTCGTCTTACACTTATGTTCACACTTAGTACTATAGCAAGACCAGACCAATGCATCGTCAGCAGCATTAATCGCCACCGGGACCCCATTACCCGTAGTTCACTGCAATACCTTGTTAGAACGTTTATTACTTATTGGCAGTATATGACCCTATTACCAGGAAAAGTTAGAGACTCTACACTAAAACCCAAATTGATTTGCGCGCTCATAAATGGGATAAGTGTTAAGCCTCAAATAATCAAATATGCTAGCATCAGCTTAGTTCTTATTTTTCTCAAGCTTAATAATTTGATCCTGGCTTTCTTCTTTCACAACATTTAATCAATGTGCTTGGCATCAGCATTTGATCTGTTGTTACTCAAAATAATACTATAACTTAATTGTAGGCCTGTAGCAGTATGTCAATACTTAATATTGGGACAATATCTCTTAAGACATATGGCCTATCACATTCATTCTTTAAACATGCCACTAATTGAGCTCATCTTAATACTAATTCTGTTTGGAGCTTTGAATGAAAATTGTCCTTTTCTACAAGAGTAGGTATAATCTAATTGTGCATATTCATATACATACTCAAGAGAATTGGCAACAAAATAATTCTTAATTCTTATAAGTGACATGATGATTCTTTTGGTTCCTCATCAATAACTTAAAATTCTTTAGCACCTTCTAGTGGACCTATTCTGGATTAATAAACTAATATTTTTGCCAAGTATCTCGATGCCAAGTCTAGACTAGTATTGACTTGAGCATTCTTAAAGTTAATGACAGCCGAAGCATATGGAATGCCTTGCTCTTCAACTGTTACTAACTTATTCTTAAAATTATTTGGGATAATTAATCTTACTGCATTGTGCAACTGCACTGTGCAAATAGACAGGCGTGGCATTACTTATTCAAACTCTATCACTTAAGCATTCATTTGATATGCCTTTTGTGATAGTCCTAGTAATCAATTGGTCCTGTATTGGTGTATTTCAATAGCAAAAAACTCGGAGGCTTCACCAAAATAATTAAATTAAAAATTTGGGCGAGTAGAAAACTCTTATGTGACATTCCTATTGCCATGTAACTCAACTTCACCCATGTAGAGTATTAGGACAATAAACTTTTCCACCATTTCTTATAAACATAATTGTCCACTTAATGAAATTCTAAACCTTAGTGGGCTATGTTCTTAGTTTAAATATTTCAAAACTCCATTTGAAGCCACTTTTAGAATTGTAGACCCTTTTATAGCCTACTGGTTTGACTCCATCGGAAAACTTATTAACGCCCACACTTTATATATACTTATGGACCTAAACTCATAAAATTGCTTAGTTTAGAATAACAAAATTTCTCTTCTGATGTGATCACCTTATAGATTTATCATGGATCACAAGCAGTTTAATAACAACAGAGGTATACTTATGTGCCAACTTATCAACTAATGCTTGCTACATATATCTATTGTGGCATACTAATTGACTCTTGAAAATCCCAATAGAAATTATAGTAATTTAAATGGAGGTATACTAATGACTTATGGCACAAACTGAGATATTTATGTTTTCTTGAGTCATTGATATAGAAAACTAAGCCTGTATCTCTCCAAGATTTTATCTTCCTCCTTTGTGAACTCCCACCAGCTCCCACTGATTTTTGCATTCTCTAGGAAAACAATCATCGAATCTTAACTAATGAAATATTTATAACAGTAGAAGCGCAATCCTCTGGACTTTGCTCCCACTGATTTATGTGTTCTCTAGGAACATAATCAGGGTGTCATGTGGACAACTCATTTACTTATAATCTCATTTCTTATCCTTAGCTTGATGGTACTTATGTCTTGCTAAGGTTTTACCCAGTAAAACTTTTATGGTCAAATATTCATCAATCAACGTTGGCCAGAATAACAAACACAAGGCATATAAGTCTCCAAAAACAAGCTCTATGAACTACTCTAATCAGCGTTGGATAGAATAAACTAGAGCAAGAAACTTGGTGAACATGCAAAACACTAATCAACTTTGGCCAGAAATAATGAAAGCAAGTCATACTTCAACTAGAGACTAATGTTGGGCTGATGGACAAAATTAGTGTAATTTTTTTATTTCACAAGTCCCATGCTTTATAATCTTATTGAATAGAGCATCTCTTTCCGATGAGACAATCCATTCTCCCCTTCGAAATGTGGCTTAATAGTAGTGACACAATTTCAACAAGGTCTCATCATCTTGACTAATAATTAACTTAAAGATAAAACTAACATAAAGAAAACTCATATTATAGGAAATAAATTTCTTTGCCAACTAATAAGATAAATTATAATGGAATAAATTTGATGATGTATCCATAAACTCCAAACTCAAGAACATTTGTTCAAAATACAATGAATTTATCAAAACTGAGATAACTTATGCATCATCAAAAGCTAAACTTAAATCTGATCTAATGCAAAGCTCCTAGGCTCGACTTCATATTTATTCCATCAATGGCTCCTTAGACTTTGCTCCCCTTTCTCTTATGGTTGGCAAGACTTGAGGAGAAATTAAGACATGGATCGTTGCACCTTAGTTAATCCACCATATGTTGGGGAAATATCTTAACTAAAACTTATGAGACAACTTAAGTTACCTGTCTTTTGAAGCCATTCTTACACTTATCATCAATATGGTAACTTGCAAAATTTGCAGACTATTGGAAACTTATCATTTTGAGCATGTTTGTTATGGTTTTCTGGCATAGAACTCATAAGGTAATTTATCATAAACTCATCAGACACATCTAATCCAAGTGCCTTTAACTTATAAGCCATATCAAACAAGCTCTTAACATGGTTACCCAGACCACTTATCCCATCATAACAGGAATTAAGTAACTTATCAAAAAGGAAAACCTTTCTAAAGTGTGCTCTTATTGAGCTGTGAAGCTCCTTAGCACTTATTTTCCTGTTCTTTTCATTAGAAAGGAACCTCCTGATCATGTTAACTAAGAGTGACCATTTTATAATCATTTTGGCAATCCTATCGGATTTCTATCATTTTTCTAATTTTGTAATGTGCTCCTTCATCCTCTCAGCATAGTACACACAAATAGGAGAAGGAGCACGTGGTTTTCCCTCCTGAAGCACATAATCAAGGTCCAGCTCCTTGAGAATGACATGCACCTGATTATTCCAAGTAGAAAAATTAGTGCAACTTAGGGGTTCTATTTTACTTATATAGTATGCATAATTTACTGAAAAATATTTAAAGCAAAATAATGTCTCAATTAGTAAGCTGTATATAAGATGTACTTAAAGCATGAAGTTAAAACAACGTTGGTCAGTATTAATAGCATGCTTAAGAATTTTAGTTTGCATCATCATTGGGCAGAAAACAAACCAAAATCTATCTTAATGACTCATAATTAAAGTCAACGTTGGTCAGAAATTAATTATGAGTAATCTCCGATTAAACTTCTCGTTGGTTCCATTTAACTTATTATATAGTGGTGGATATATTTATATATATGAAAACTTATAATTGAATACAAATTCATGCAAAACTTAATCTCAGGGCATAGAATGTCATGAAAACATAAATTAATACTGGAACTGAAGCTAAAACTGAGACTTAGAACTTATTCAAATAGTGCATAAAAATTAACCGAGTAAATTGCACTAAAGAAAAATTCCTTAAACTTAAACAAAACTCAGCAACATATTCCCAAAACATACTTAAATAAAACTAAAAAAATGCTAAAGAAAATGGATACTTTGCTATATGTGCCGTGGGAATATATATCATTATGAGAGGCATTAACTTATCTTATATACTTAAAGCAGTGATAAAGTTGCTGATAATAAACTTAAGCTAAACATAAAAGGGCACTAATAACTCAAAACTTAATTAAAGTACTTAAATAATGCACTTATATTAAATAGCCGAGGAAACTTATATTCTGAAAATAAATCTTAGTTTGGCCTTTAAAGAATAGGCCTAGCAGTATCCCAAAAGTACTGAACCAGGTCACAGCCTGCTCATGGCCGAGTCGGCCCAGCCAGTTCTCCCCTTAAAACTTAATAACTCAATAAACGTAGGAGAAACATAGTAGCTGGGATGGTCTCATTTATCTCAACGGACCTTAGGATTTACCACAAAAAAACTCATGGTAAATACTCAACTAAAATTTTAATACTCAATTACTCATATCTTTTCTTCTCCTTAGCGCAATACCCACACATGGGAACTCATAAATATCAGTGAGCAAGTTTATATGAGCAGAAAATTAACTCATAAATAATAGAAAATTAATCAGCTCAAAACTTAACTCAAAAGCTTAAATTGTGCTCTGAGAATTAAAAGGTAAATGGAACTTATATTCTGGAATTAGAAAACTCAATTTCGGTTTAATACTAAATGGCCCATTAGTGGCCCTTTGCCCCACAGCATGCTGATGGCTTGCCAGAGGCCAGAGCGACTCCTCTTGGAAGCTCACTCGGCTTTCCCTATAAGCCCAGCGGTGGCCCAGCTTATGAAAACCCTAATGCCACACGATCTGGACCATTGATTTTGATCCAACGGCCACCATCCAATTAGAGTTCATATAAAAAGGATGAAACTCTAAATGGCTGTCACTCTCCTCAGTCTCTTTTCTTCTTACTTAGGGGCTGTTTGTTCCTGCAGGAACTCCTAAAATTTATGTCGCATCGAATGTTTGGACGCATGCATAGAGTATTAAATATAGACTAATTATGAAACTAATTATATAACTTGCGACTAATTTATAAGACAAATCTTTTAAGCCTAATTAGTCCATGATTTGACAACGTGGTGCTACAGTAAACATGTGCTAATGACAGATTAATTAGGCTTAAAAAAATCATCTCGGAAATTAGTCTCCATCTATGTAATTGGTTTTGTAATTAATCTATATTTAATGCTTTTTATTAGTATCTAAACATTCGATGTGACATGAATTTTAGGAGCGACTAAAGAACCAAACACCCCCTTACACACACGCAGCCGCACAGGCAGGAGTGAGAGGCGCATGGCAGCTCAGAGTAGCGGCGCTGTGGTGGCTTCTCTCGCCAGCGCATGGGTGTGTACTATCGCGCGTGGCTCCGTCGAGATTTGCCGTTGTGGCGCCCAACTTATGGTGGCAGTAGCCCGTGCGGCACAGGCAGGCGGCGGCGGTGGACTGTAGTAGCGCCCTCATGTGCTCGCGAGGAGGTGGCGACGCCTGCACTCAGCGGCGCGCCTCGGCCGGTGTAGGAAGAGGCGGTGCGTGCTCAAGGCCCCGTGTGACGGCATACCTGAGCATGCATGCGCAGCTGGCAGGGTGGCGACCCGGCCTGCTAACCGGGTACGAGCCAAGCAGGTGTGCGTTCCATCTCTGATTCTGATGCTTAGGTTTAGGGTTGGGGATTTTTGGGACTTTTCTCGGGTTTTGCCCAAATCACCTTCTTCTCGGTGCTTAGTTCTCTAATCTGATGGAAAACATCACTGATTTCTTAATCCAAGATTAAAAGCGATTAACAGTAAACCTTAAAACCCTAATTGCTTAGTCTAATCATGAATTCAATCTTAGACCGCATCTAATTAAGGTCTAATTACTTACTGAAACTTAAAACAGATCTAATGCAGCAATTTGTGTAACATAAAACACGCTCATTAGATTAAGATAAACATCAGAGGCTAATGATGCATGTAGCAGATCAGATCGATCTTAATTAAAACTTAATTGCATCTAATCTAATTTAGCCGAAACTAATCTAATATGATAACAGAGGCATAAAAAATGAAACTAACTCTGGCCTAGGATGATGTTAGGTCTAAGCTTGTTCTGATACCAATTGTTGAATTAGAACTTAACATAAACAGGATCTTATCTTAGCCTAAACGTGATCACTAACTCATCTTAATATGGAAACTAATCTTAGATACTAACCAGAGCCTGTGGATGCCATCTATGTCGCTGGAGATGCGATGGAGGTCGTAGATGTAGCAGATGATTTGAGTTCACCGTCTGAGGACTTAATGTCCTCTGTTGGTGAAGAACGTGAGGAGCCAGGTAGCGGTGGCCTTCTGGACGTCGCCGAGATGTACCTGGACGAGATGGATGTGGGAGATGACCTTTCTAGACCCTCCAACGCCTAATTGACCGGTTGTGTGATTTGTTTTGGAGCCGCCAGGGGGCGTCTCCTCTTATTTATAGATGTGTTGTGGGCCAGGGGCCAAACCCTAGAATATCTAAGGGTTGCTGTCGATCATGGCAGATCTTATTTAGTTGAAAATAAATGACAGGTGGACAAAAAACTTAATGCTTAATTAATCTCATAATTAAGTTCAGGATTAGCCAAACCGATCACGTTCCAACCAAACATTGATGGCCAATGCACTTAAATCGAGAGAGGATCAGGAGAATTGAGTGTGGTTGCGGCTGGCACGGTGGAACTTGGCATTTCTTTCATTTGTCAGGGAAGGGGTCTGAGGACCGAGCCTGTGCGCTACCTTGCTTTGTGCCGGAGGCCTGGATTCTGGATCCTGTGCGCTACCTTCCTATATATGTTGGACAGATTCACAGATCATGTTTAGTCTAAATGGAACTATGGGGATCAACAAATCCGTGTCAGAATGAAATAAAAAGAGAGAGGAACCAAGCACAAAGTAATAATTTCAGGCATCTAGCTAGAGAAACAAACTAACCAGGCAAAATATACCAGAGATGCAGCAGCCAGGAACATCTTTGTGCCCAACCTTAGCTTCGTGCCAAAGGGAAACCAAACATTTTCCTCCATAGAACGAAACAAGTGTAGCCCTACTGCTACTGCCCTAGAAAAGAACAGGGACCTCAAGCAGCAGGGAGGGAGCAACAAGAGCCCCTTCAATTCTGCCGCTATGTATGTGTCCACTCCACGCTAGCTAAGAACGACGGGCGTGAATCTGAATCCCCCGATCTGAACCAACCAATTGCGGCTGTTTTAATTTACCGATCGATACCGATCGGATCGGAAGAGCGATATGAATATGATGGACCCAGAAAAGGAAAGCGTAGAAAACACCAAAAGAAGAAAACAACTGGATCGATCGAATTAATCAGCACGCAGAGGAATGAAACCAGCAAGGAAGCTAGGAGAAGCCATTGAGGAAGACGCGACGACGCGAGCAAGATCGATCGAGGAAACAAGCAAAGTGACCAAGGCAATCATGCGTGCGCGTGCATACCGCTGCTCTCCCTGTGCCGGCGTTGTTTGGGCGGGCTATCACCACACCGCGGGCGGCTGCGGCAGCCGCCGCTTTCCCCCAGGTCGGCATGAACTCTAGAGCGTTGACCGAGAGCTGCTTCCTGCTGCCCCCAAGGCGCCACCACGGGAGGAACTCCCGGGCGTCAGGGTTCAGCGCGGCCGCCTGCAGCTCCCTCCTCGCCGCCGTCACGATGCTCACCTGCGCCATGGCTCGCTCGTCGTCGTCGCTGGTGATGGTGGTGGCTGCCGCCGCGCGGGACTCGTGTGAGCCACGGACGACTGCGGGCAGTGGTGTGTTTGCGTGCGGACGATCTCCTGCTGGTCCCTGCAGGAAATAGAGATGGAAAGCGGGGAAGCAATGCAACGCCCTAGCCAGTAGCCACAGTGTGTTGTCTCTAGCAGCCCTTTGTCAAGATGCTAGGCGCCAAAGATACCGAAGAAGCAGCAGTTGATGTTGGGCCAGGCTCTGTCAAGCCCAAGCGTGCATTGAAGCCCAACCCACTCTACTTCGGGCCTGACTGGGTCATCTGTTGAAGCGATAAGAGGAAGGGAAAGAGAGCATTGTGGGGAACAAGATAGAACTATAGAACAAACTTGGCCGGTTGCGTCCGGAGGATTGGAGCCGGGAGCAGTTCGCTCACCGTGCTTGTAAGCGAATCTGAGCGACTCTTCGTCGGATTTGTGTTAAATCCAGTTACTAAATCGATATCATAGCCACCAATTCGTTATTAAGTGCTGAGAATCCTGACATTTGGTACTCAGTGCTTTCGATCCCGGCGCGATTTCGCTCACTTCGGCAGAGAGCAGTTCGTCGGAGATTCGGCAAATCTAGCGTCACCGCCGGACTACCTTCTCCGACCTCAGTACCAGACTAGAGAGCAAAAGAGGATTTCGACGATGGAGAACCAGATCGGCGATTTTGGGGCGTTTCTCAAGGGATGCAGGCTCGGATGGATGAACAACATGAGGCAGTGAAGAAGACGCTGGAGGCTAACACTGCCGTTCTCCAAGAGCTATCTAGTTGGAAGCCTAAAGTGCAAGCAGATGTAGAGGAACTCCAAATCAGCGTTCGGAACCTCTGCGCCAAAGTGGATCAAATCACTATGAAGCAGGAATCAGCGGCAAGCCCTACTTACAAGGTGTATGATACAGAGAATCTAGATATCACTGGAGCAACTATGGTCTCTCCGTCCACCAAACCCTACGGGCGACTTCTGGGCTAAGCGGCCACGACGACGAACACGATCATCAGGGATTGGGTAACGGGGTTGTCACTACCCTCGTTCCTACCCTGGTCACAGGTGCGAGGACCCCTCAACCTCTTACTCTTACAGCTTTTCCTGATATGACACAGTTCTATCTGAATCATGCTTTACCATCAGTGGAATTCCTTGAGTTTGATGGTAGCTGTCCCAAACTTTGGATTAAGAAGTGCAACAGTTACTTTGATATGTTTGGTGTTCCTGAATTTTGCAAGTCTAGGACTGCTTACATGCATTTTATTGGTAATGCTGAATTTTGGGCACAGTCATTGGATTTTGCTATACAGGAACTTGCTTGGCCTCAACTTTGTAAATTGGTGTGTGATAGATTTGAAAAGGATCAGCATAATTTACTGCTTAGGCAATTCTTTTGTATTAGGCAGAGTGATAGCATTGCTGATTACATTGAGAAGTTTGATACATTAGTACACCAAATTCTTGCCCATGACCCTAAATTTAGCACTGCCACCATTACCAATAGATTCATTGATGGTCTTAAAGATGATATTAGAGCTGTAGTACTTGTGCACAGACCTGCAAACCTAGATGCTGCTAGTTCTATTGCCTTGTTGTAGGAAGAGTATACCAGAGAAGTTCCTAGAAAAGACTACAAGAAGAATGAATTCAACAGTGGTTACAGATATTCTAGCAGATCTGGTGGTTCTTCTTATGATCATAGTGCAGCTCCATCACTTCCTGCTAAGAGTACTGAGCTCAATCCTAGTACAACAAAGAAGGGCAGTGAAAATGCAAAACGGTATCAACCAGAAGATAGAGATGCAAGCCTTATGAACTATAGAAAAGCAAAAGGGCTTTGCTACAAATGTGGCATGAAATGGAGCCCGGGGCACAAGTGCTCTACATCAGTGTCTTTACATGTGGTTGAGGAACTCTGGCAGATGCTACAACAAGATGAACCAGAGGAAGAGTGTCAGCAAGAGGCAGAAGATTCTGGTGATGATCTGATGTCCTTGTCAATTAATGCAGTTCAAGGTACAGACTCTAGTAACATAGTTAAAATGATGGGAAACATTGGTGGCAAGGATGTGGTCATTCTAATTGATTCTGGTAGTTCTCATAACTTTGTCAGTGAAAATTTGGCTTCCTAGTGGAGGAATTAGACTGCACTTGAATCACCAATGCAAGTTCGAGTAGCAAATGGCCAAGTATTAAGTTGCACTCATGAAGTCACTGCATGCCCGATGTGGATTAGTGGTTATGCTTTCAAGCTGCCCTTGAAGATCTTGCCATTACACTATTATGATGTCATTTTGGGCATTGACTGGCTAGAGCAGCATAGTCCCATGGAGGTTAATTGGAAGGAAAAGTGGATGAGCTTTGATTACCAGGGTAGGCAAGGCTCTATTAGAAGGCATCCTTCCTCAAGTATTAAACTATATGGAAATAACACCTCAAGAGTTATCTGTTTTGGACAGAATAGATTAGTTGTGGTGTCTGATAGAACTGCATTCTGTTGATGTCAGCAAGACCATGTTCACCAAGCCACCAGAAGTTCAACAGTTAATAGATCAGTTTTCCAGTCTGTTCCAACCCCCATCTGGGTTACCTCCTAAAAGATCTTCAATTCACACTATCCCATTAGTACCTAGGGCTCAACCTTTCAGAATGAGGCCTTATAGGTATAATTCAGCTCAGAAGGATGAGATTGAGCAGCAAATTTAGCAACTCTTGGCTAATGGTTGGATCCAGGAGAGTCAGAGCCCTTATGCTTCCCCTGTTTTACTGGTTAAGAAGAAAACAGGCGACTGGCGTCTGTGTGTGGACCATAGGAAGCTCAATGCCTTGACTGTGAAGAATAAGTTTCCTCTTCTAGTTATAGATGAGCTACTTGATGAGTTAGTGGGAGCTCAATGGTTTACCACTCTGGACATGTCATTAGGCTTCCATCAAATCTTAGTAGCAGAAGAAGATATTGCCAAAACTGCATTTCAAACCCATAGTGCCCATTATGAGTATAAGGTCATGGCTTATGGGGTCAC
Organism: Miscanthus floridulus; assembly: GCF_019320115.1. Lineage (NCBI taxonomy): Eukaryota > Viridiplantae > Streptophyta > Magnoliopsida > Poales > Poaceae > Miscanthus > Miscanthus floridulus. The sequence goes on along the minus strand of NC_089582.1, from coordinate 85,009,507 downwards.
TGATGGTCCAGCTACTTTTTAGCATGTAATGAATACAGTGTTGGCACCAATCTTGAGAAAATTTGTAGTAGTTTTCATTGATGATATTCTCATCTATAGCAAGACATGGGCAGAACATTTGCATCACATTCAGAAAGTCTTTATACTACTTCATAAGCATCAGTTCAAGATTAAACTGTCCAAATGTTCATTTGAAAAGAAGGAGTTAGCCTATCTCGGCCATGTTATTAGTGCCAAAGGAGTGGCTATAGATCCTACAAAAGTGAACATTATCAAACACTGGCCACCCCCGGTTAATGTTAAAGAGGTTAGAAGCTTTTTAGGAATGGCTAGTTATTACAGAAAGTTTGTCCAAGGTTTTGGTACAATTAGCAAACCTCACTTCTTTGTTAAAGAAGGGGTCTGTGTTTTTCTGGGCTCAGGAACAGCAGCTGTCTTTTCAGACTCTTAAAGATGCTTTAGTCACTGCACCAGTACTAGCTCTCCCTAACTTAAGCAAATCTTTTGTCATAGAGACTGATGCTTTAGATAAAGGAATAGGGCCTGTCCTTCAACAAAATGGTCATCCTGTGGCATATGTGAGCAAGGCTTTAGGGCCCAAGAATCAGACCTTATCAACCTATGAGAAAGAGTGCCTAGCAATATTGTTGGCTATGGACCATTGGAGGGCTTATCTCCAACACAGTGAATTCACTATCAAAACTGATCAACGTAGTCTGGTACATTTAGATGACCAAAGACTTAGTACACCCTGGCAACATAAAGCTTTGACTAAGCTTATGGGACTGAGGTATAATATTCTCTACAAAAAGGGACTAAGCTTTGACAACCAAGTGGCAGATGCTCTTTGAAGAGTTACCAACAATCCTTGTCAAACTCTTGTAGCAGTTTCAGCTTTACAACCAGTTTAGCTTCAGGAGCTAGTGGATGCATATCATTCTGATCCTTTTGCTGTTAAACTTCTCTCCACTTTGGCTGTTAACAACTCTGCTGGTCATTACACTCTGCAGCAAGGTATCGTCAAGTATAAAGGAAAATTTTGGGTTGGTAACAATAGATCCATTCAACACCAGATCTTACAAACTCTACACTCTAGTCCACTTGGGGGACATTCTGGTTTTCTAGCTACTTACAAGAGAGTGAGAAACCTCTTTGCTTGGCCAAATCTTAAAGAAATGGTGAAATATTTTGTGCAACATTGCATAGTCTGTCAACAGGCAAAGTATGAGAGAGTCAAGTATCCTGGCCTTCTTCAACCACTCCCTATACTAGATTATGCTTGGCAGGTGGTTAGCTTGGATTTCATCGAAGGTTTGCCTAAATCCCAAACATATGATTGCATCTTAGTTGTTGTGGATAAGTTTTCTAAATATGCCCACTTTGTTCCTCTTAAACATCCATTCACTGCCTTTCAAGTTGCTTTAGCTTATATGGATCATGTCTTTAAGCTACATGGCTTCCCTGAAGTTATGATATCTGATAGAGATAAAGTCTTTACTAGTCAGATATGGCAGTAGTTGTTTAAATTAACCAAAACTGAGCTTAGGATGAGTACATCTTACCATCCTGAAACTGATGGGCAAACTGAACGAGTCAATCAGTGTCTTGAAGCTTATTTGAGATGTTTTGTGCATGCCTGCCCCACTCAGTGGAAACAGTGGCTAGCTCTAGCTGAATTTTGGTATAACACTAGTTTTCATACATCGCTGAATACAACTCCTTTTGAAGTGCTTTATGGCCAGCAACCTCGACACTTAGGCATTTACATAGTTGAATCCTATGCTATTCCTGACCTTTAGCTTTGGTTAACTCAAAGGACACTTATGGTTTAGTTATTACAACAGCAACTCGCTAGAGCTCAGCACCGCCAAAAAATGCAAGCTGATAAACACAGATCTGAGCGTTCCTTTGCAGTGGGTGATATGGTTTATCTCAAGCTTCAACCATACATTCAGACTTCCATTACGACTAGAGCAAGTCACAAATTGTCATTTCGCTACTTTGGACCGTATCCAGTCATTGCAAAAGTTACAACTGCCAGAACATACCAATATCCACCCAGTGTTTCATGTCTCATTGCTTAAGAAAGCACTACCTTCTACAACCTAGGTTTCCTCTGGTCTCCCTGTAACTTCTAAAACTGGCATCTTTCGCATTCCTGTTAAGGTACTTCAACATCGTCTGAAACCTGACGGTGATCGCATAGTATCTGAGATTCTTGTTCAGTGGTCGTCTTGGCCACCGTCCATGTCTACTTGGGAGCTAGAAGATGAACTCAAGAAGCAGTTTCCTGCACCGGCTTGGGGACAAGCCTATTTTCAAGATCGGAGGAATGTCAAGATGCTGGGCGCCAAAGATACCGAAGAAGCATCAGTTGATGTTGGGCCAGGCTCTATCAAGCCCAAGCGTGCATTGAGGCCCAACCCACTCTACTCCGAGCCTAACTAGGTCATCCATTGAAGCGATAAGAGGAAGGGAAAGAGAGCATCGTGGGGAACAAGACAAAATTATACAACAGACTTGGCCGGCTGCGTCCAGAGGATTGGAGCCGGGAGTAGTTCGCTCACCGTGCTTGTAAGCGAATCTGAGTGACTCTTCGTCGGATTTGTGTTAAACTCAGTTACTAAATCAATATCATAGCCACCAATTCGTTATTAAGTGCTGAGAATCCTGTCACCCTTCGACGTCGTCACACTAAAGCCTGCGGCCATTACCGACACACTGTAACTTCTATAATTACTCACTAACAGTGGGGCCGCAATAGTGTTGGGACCGGATGTCAGTCAGTGCTAGGTTCACCCGACGGAGTGACTTGTGAGTGGTGGCCACTGACAGAAACCGTCTCCCTAAAACAAGGGCTGGCGCCCATTCACCCGGGGCCCACTAGTCAGCGAGGGAGAGCACAGTAGTAGAATGGTTTCAATGCCTGCCTAAGAATAACATGGACACCTTTTTTGTGTGTCCGTTATTACCATGGTGATTCAAAATCAACTGCAGTCAAATGTACATATGTACATATTTTGTCAATCTCTTCAAAGTGAGAATGGGATTTTTGTGACTCCCTTGTCATGTGACACTCACTAAAACTTGACGTTTCATATTTCCTATTCGAGGTTTAATATGTACACTCCAACTTCACATCTAAATTAACGTACAGTTCACATGACGAATCCACTAGCATAATTCTAAATTTCACCTCTCGCGTTAATTGAATGGCTCACTACCGAAAACAACATATTTGCCGAGTGCCAAAAGCTTTGCCGAGTTCATTCCATCGGGCACTCAGCAAAAAAGTTATTTGCCGAGTGCATCAGAAACCACACTCGGCAAAACAACGAAACTCGGCATACCAATATCTTTGCCGAGTGCTGAAAAAAGACAACTCGGCAAACTAGGAAAAAACATTCGGCAAAACAGACACTCGGCCAAAAACCACCACGTGGCCATCCGTTAGCTAGTGTGTCGGTCGTTAGGAGTTTCCCAAGTGTACGTTAGTGGCACTCGGCAAAGAAGTAAGTATGCCGAGTGTTTTCCTTTAGCACTCGGCAAAGAAATAATTTTGCCGAGTGTTTTTGGCACTCGGTAAAAAAATAAGTTTTTTTTCTCTTCTGAGCTTCAAACTTTTTCTACTCTCCACATACAACATGTGGTACTCCATGTTAAGATTTGATATATTTTTGGATCTGTTTGCTATATTTAATTAATTTATTGCATTTCAAGGATTTTTTTGGTATAAGTCAAATTTGAATGGTAAGTGATTCAAATAATAGAATAAAATGTGTAGAAAAATGATATTCATGTTGTTGAGTCTGGTGTGAGGCCTTACCCAGGAAATGAAAAGAAATTTCAAACATCTTGTTCAGGAAACACGACCGCGAACGTGTGGCCAAATGATTTTTAAATTCTAAAGAAAGCAAATGAAGTCTGAAAATCATAAGATATCTCCAGATCTTGTGATATCATAAATGGAGGCTGTGGTAAAAATTGAGAATGTTTCGCACAATCTGTCACACATGATGTTTACAAACCAAAGTATCTCAGAAGAAGAATAGTAGCGTTGAGAAGGATTCGGTAAGATTTGTAGTCAAAGTGATGGCCGGATTGGGGTTTGACTTCAAAACTTTTTATATCGGCAATAGAGAACATAGATTGATTAATGTGTAATTTTGGTAATTTTTTAATCCATTTGATAATTTTAATCTATTAAGTGCAATTATAGAATTTTAATTGATATACATTGAATTTGAGCTACAACTGCATGAAATAATAAGTTTGTTTGTCTCTTTTGACCTTGAAACTTTTTCTACTATCCACATACAGTATGTGGTACAATGTGTTAAGATTTGGTATATTTTTTAATCCGTTTGCTATATTTAATTAATTTATTGCTTTTCAAGTAATTTTTTGTATAAGTCAAATTTGAACTGCAAGTGGTTCAAATAATAGAATAAAATGAGTATAAAATTGATATTCATGTTATTGAGTCCAGTGTGAGGCCTTACCTAGGAAATAAAAAGAAATTTCAAACATCTTGTTCAGAAAACACGACCATGAACATATGGCCGAATGGTTTATAAATTGTAAAAAAAGCAAACGAAGTCTAAATATCATGAGATTTGTCAAGACGTCGTGATATCATACGTGGAGGCCATGGTAAAAAAATTAACAAGGTTTCACATAATTTGTCACATACAATGTTTACAAACCGAAGTATCATAGAAGAAGAATCATAGTGTTGAGAAGGATTCGGTAAGAATTAGAATCAAAGTGATGGTCGAATTAAGGTTTGACTTCAAAACTTTTTGTATAGGCAATAGAAAACAAGATTGATTCATGTGTAGTTTTGGTAATTTTTTGGATTCATTTGATAATTTTAATTTATTAAGTGTAATTATAGAATTTTAATTGATATACATTGAATTTGAGTTATAGCTGCATGAAATAATAAGTTTTTTTTTCACTTCTGGCCTTGAAACCTTTTCTACTCTCCACATACAACATGTGGTACTCCATGTTAAGATTTGGTATATTTCTAGATTCGTTTGCTATATTTAATTAATTTATTGTTTTTTAAGGAATTTTTTGGTATAAGTCAATTTGAACTACAAGTGATTCAAATAATAGAATAAAATGAGTAGAAAAATGATATTCATGTTATTGAGTCCGGTGTGAGGCCTTACCCAGGAAATGAAAAGAAATTTCAAACATCTTATTTAGGAAACACGACAACGAACGTGTGGCCAAAGGGTTTTTAAATTGTAAAAAAATAAATGAAGTCTGAAAATCATGGGATTTATCAAGATCTCATGATATCATATATGGAAGCCGTGGTAAAAAATTGAGAAGGTTTTGCATAATCTGTCACGTACGATGTTTACAAACCGAAGTATCTCAAAAGAAGAATCGTAGCGTTGAGAAGGATTTGGTAAGATTTGGAGTCAAAGTCACGGTTGAATTAGAGTTTGACTTCAAAACTTTTTGTATAGGCAATAGAGAACAAGATTGATTAATGCGTAATTTTGGTAATTTTTTGATCCGTTTGATAATTTTAATTTATTAAGTGCAATTATAGAATTTTAATTGATATACATTGAATTTGAGCTACAACTGTATGAAATAATAAGTTTTTTCACTTGTGGCCTTGAAACTTTTTCTACTCTCTACATACAACATGTGATACTCCATGTTAAGATTTGGTATATTTCTCGATTCATTTGCAATATTTAATTAATTGATTGCTTTTCAAGGAATTTTTTGTGTAAGTCAAATTTGAACTGCAAATGATTTAAAATAATAAAATAAAATGAGTAGAAAAATTAGATTCATGTTATTGAGTCTAGTATGAGGCCTTACCCAGGAAATGAAAAGAAATTTCGAACTTCTTGTTCAGGAAACATGACCACGAACGCGTGACCGAATGGTTTTTAAATTCTAAAAAAAGCAAATGAAGTATGAAAATCATGAGATTTGTCAAGATATGATGATATCATACGTGGAGGCTGTGGTAAAAAATTGAGACGGTTTCACACATTTTGTCACATACGATGTTTATAAACCGAAGCATCTTAGGAGAAGAATCGTAGCGTTGAGAATGATTCGGTAAGATTTGGAGTCAAAGTGACGGTCAAATTGAGGTTTGGCTTCAAAACTTTTTGTATAGGCAATAGAGGAAATAGATTGTTTCATGTGAAATTTTGGTAATTTTTTGGATCCGTTTGATAATTTTAATTTATTATGTGTAATAATATAATTTAAATTGATATAAATAGAATTTGAGTTATAACTGCATGAAATAATGGAATAATATTCGTAGAAAAATAAAATATATATTGTTGAGTGAATTTGACAAGGTATTTTCAAAGTTTATCAGAACAAATTTAGAAAAACACGGTATGGAAAAGAAGGAAAATAAGGAAAATAAAAAAACTGGGTTTGTCCAGTACCCCTAATCTGGCACTCGGCAAACCGCTAGTACACTCGACAACCCCCCCCCCCCCCCACCGGCCTCACACATGCACAGTGTGAAAAATGAAAAAATGGGTTTACCGAGTGCCCCTGATCTGGCACTCGGCAAAGCTGAGGTTTGTCGAGTGTCAGATCAGAGGCACTCGGCAAACACCCCTCATATCCACCCCACCCGGGCCAGCCGCACGCACACACACAGCCACCCATGACCGGCCACCTGCCCCACGCCCGTAGCCGGCCCCGCTCGTGCGCCAGCTCCGCCTACTACGCGCCCGCCACCTGCCCCACGCCCACAGCTGGCCCCGCTCGTGCGCCAGCGCTCGCCCAGGCCATTGTTCCCATGATTGCCCCTCATCCTCCGCACCTGTCGCCGCCTCTGATGCTGACGCACCCACCAACCCCAGTCATCCCTCCGCCGCCTCCTGCTTCAACGCCAAGACTAGGCCTTCCGCGGCGACGGCGATGTCGGAGGGGGACAAGACCTATGATGGGGTGCCACCGCAGCCGTAGGATGGCAAGAAGAAGGAGAAGCTCCGCCGCTGCTTCGCTGGGGCTCGACCGTCTTCCTTGGCTTCGTCCGCCGCTGGGACCCACTGCGGAACCCTAGCCATGGGCGAGGACATCCGTCGTCGTACGCCATCTTCCCCCGAGTGCCACCGCCACCACCGGCGTATGCCATCACCATTGCCCACGCTGAGGACGGCCCACGCTCCATTTGTCCCCGAGCTCATCTTCGGTCGTCCCCCCTGAGCTCATCCTAAGTTTGCTTGTGATCTAGCCTGTGCACTATCTCCTCCCACCGAAGATCTTGCCTATGATCACAGGTTTGCTTGTGATTTTGCTTGTCCCCGAGCTCACATGTTGCCTGTGATCTTGCCTGTGCACATGTGCTACCTATGTTGCATGTGCACATGTTTCCTGTGATGCTACCTGTGATGCAACTGTGATTTTAACTGTGATGCCAATGATTGATAATTTTAACTGAGCAGATGCCACTGCCAATGATGCCAATGATTTCATAATTTAAGCTGAGCATATGCCTGTTCTTTTGCCTTATTGTGAAGTTGACTTTTGACTGAGTTGTGACTTTTTAAACTTGCAAATCAATTCATTGGTTTCAATCCATTTTATTTCTAATGTGCTTCAGGAAGTCAGGAACTACTGTAACCCAAATATTAACATTAATTGACTTTGCTTTTGATATTGTGAATAAGTTTAATTCAGCATTCAAAATAAACTATTTACTTAACTAGGCCACTGGAGTAGTCAGCTGGAAGTGGTTAGCTATAGACTGCTAAAATACATGATCCATGTTCTTTCTTTCATCGCTTCTAAATTTATGGGTCTCTTTATGCATGAATTGTTAAGCTCTTGCATTGTTAATTAATTTGTAAATGGTCTCTTTTGGTATTTAATTATTGGTATAATTGTCTGTTCATATTCCCTTTTTATTGAGAAATAGGTTTACCTTGATAAGTACAACAGTATGATAAGCTCATGACTTATACTTGAGTTCGGACTAGCTAGTTCACTGGTAGTTCAGATTTTCTGTGGTTCATGAGCAATTCTGTAGTCTGCAAGCTCGAGATTGCAAAATGGTGGAGATCATCAAAATATTGGAACCTTTGTTTAACTTATTACTTTACTTTGCAAAAATCATATTGGAAGTTTGCCTAAAGGATCCAGCTGGATAATTTGCAATGAAGAATGGACTATTATGATATTTATATAAACAATTGCAGCACATGCTATTATATTTGAAATTTGTTAGGATCGAGTACTCATTTCTATTAGCCGAAGTAATAAAATCTTCCAAAATTAGAAGAAAGAATTATGTAAAAGTAAATTATGTAGATGGGAACATGATACTTGCTGCTATTTTGATGCCTAGTGGATCTATAAGCCCAAAGCAGTAGCTTGTTCAATAATCACTACCAAAATGGTCTGAGTTCTCCTAGTGTTTTAAGTAGTAGTAGTAAAACACTACCACTAGGTTTAAGTCATGATTAGTTCCAAGCATGGGCGGACCTGGTGTTGTGCCCGGGTATTCCCGGGCATACCCAACATTTTTGCCGCAAAAATTAGTATATATATATATATATATATATATATATATATATATATATATATATATATATATATATATATATATGCACGATATAGTTAAGCTTTAGTATCGTAGTTCTCTTTATCTTGTTCATCCAAAAACAGCCCACGAAACCACGTTGTAGCCCATTACCTATCTGCTCACCCGGCCATCAAGGTTGATTCTAGTCCATTCTCCTCCCTTGGTCAAGAAACTCGTGAGGCAAAGCGCAAGAGCCATGAGCCCGATGGATGCTCCCGCGAGACGAAATCCTAGCGCCTGCCTAGCGAAGACGTTGGCCACGCCGCCCGGCGACATTAAAATAACCCGAGTGCGGTGTCGCCCTAAACCGCACTATTTGTCATGTTCGCTTGGCTGATAAGTCATGGCTAAAAGTACTGTTGACTGATTTGTTGTAAGAGAAAACTACTGTTCGTTGACCAAAAAAAATACGGCTTATAAGCCAAGCGAACAGGATGATTGTGGCTCGAGCACTCGGCAAGCAGGCAGGTGTAGTTCAACCACGGGTCGCCTCACACCCCGCTAGATACCAGCGGCTAGGATGGCACGTTGGTCGCCATCACATACGCACACCCCGCTAGAGCTGTTTGGAAGCACAGACTGATTCGGTATCTTTCTTAACCAAATTCAGAGGCAACAACTCAAGTTCTCCTTTGATCTTTGCTCAATTTATAATATATTTTCTTTAGCTTAGGGCTTGGGCATACCCAACTTTGAAATCCTGGGTCCGCCACTGGTTCCAAGGCTCTGGGATGCTCGCACTTTCATGTAAACTCTGTTAGCTCTGCAACAAGTTGTTTTAGCATTATTTCTTGGACTCTGTATGTGGTTGTCGGCCATCATGCCGTTGGTTTGTTGCATGTTTTGGTTACCACACCGTGCATGGGAGGTGCTGCCGAAATTTATAATTGACACTATTACGTTCGTTTGTTGCAGGAGAGGCTATTGCAAGGATCATTCCCCACCGTCCTCGACTTGTCACTTTGCAAGATAGCAAGGTGAGGCATCCTACACCCTTCTTTCCATATCATGTTCGTATATCACGTAACCTAGCTAGGCTTCTCCCATTCGAAAGAGATACGGTTGAAAATATGCAGATCTTTGCATATATATAAATGTATCTGTTTCGAATTGTCCATGTTTTTTTTGACAGTCCGAGGATATATAGATGGAGTTAGTTTCCATGCTCTACTCAGATCTAAGATAGAGTTTCAGCAGCATCTCCCTGTTGTTCTCCAGATACACAATCTCCCTACCAGGACGTGTATTTGGAGAACAGCGGGGATGTGCTACCAAAATTCTATCTCGGATAGGAGTAGAGCATGGAAACTATAACACCTCTGGTGTTACGAGCTTGTTTAGCACTGCGATTTAGGCCTAAAAAAATTTTTGAATCGAGTTTTCTCGGGTTTTGATTTAAAACGTACTTGGGACGATAAGCGAATCCTGTGTGATTTAGTTTCGTGGGCTCAAATAAACGCTCAAGATAAATTACGCAGTGCGTAGAAATATTTAGAGATGTCCGATAACGATTTTAGCAAATAAATAGCGAACGGCGTGTTTAATTGATTAAACACGAAAAACAATTTTATAAACAAAATACGATACGACTGGCATATAGTACTGAAGTAAAGATTCAGAGTATGATTTTTGGTTGCATTTAAAATAATAACGAAAGTACCGCTGACCATTCAACCTGCCTACCTCGCCGGAACGACGTGCGCGTTATGTGATTAGACTAAGCTCACTGGCTGGCCGCTGCTGCTTGTTGGCTGCCTTTGCGTTCTGCCACGTTCGGGTCATCCAGTCTATGCATTGCCCACGTTGATGTCCACACGCGCTCTGCACCGCGGCGTGTCCGTTTACCCGTGTCCGTGTCATTTTCTCTGGTGTCATGTCCAAATTTTGATTAGCGCCAGTCGGGCAGGTTCCGTACATCACCGCCGAGTAGCCACTACCTCTGTTGTCATGTCGCTTTGCAACGCTGCCGAAAAACGCCGCGCTGTCCCTGTGTTGATGGAGATGGCCGAGCCATGTAAATGTCGTCGCCCTATTTTTCTCCATCTCACTCTCTCGGTGTCTGCCTCTGCTTGCCTCGGCTTGTCTCTTGATTGCTTTTGTCTGCCTCCGCTAGTCCTTGCCTACCTCTCCTGCCACGCTAGGTCCACTCCCTGCCTATACGTGCATCGGCACCATCCATGCTATGCCAAGCTGTTGGGTATCGTGGTTGAGTTTGGAATAGCAAGCGAACTGATCGACGGGACGTCTCCCTACCACTGTTGTCCCCTTCTTTGTTCTATTTCTGCTACCGAAATCCTGTTCGTCTTCAGCAGTTTTTCCCTCCCCCATCTCGCGAAAGCTCTCAGCGTCGCCTCTCTTTTCCCCGTTACCCGTGCGTGGCTCCTCACTTTCCTCTCACGCGCAGTGCTGCTTTTCCTCTCCAGCTTCTGTGGCCACTCCCGTCGTCGGCCACCGCGCACGCAGGCGCGCGTGAGCCACTGCCACTGCCACTGCACGCCATGGCCACGCCCGAGCCGCAGCGCCCCGCGCGCCGACACCCCGCCATCATCAGCATCGATGAAGTGCCCCTGCCATCCTTCGTGAGCACCCCACGCGCCCCGCACCAGCATCCCCTCTCCTTCCCCCTCTGCCTTGGTCCACCGCCGTGGCCAGGCACGCTCGTGTCCCGTGGCTCTCTCCCGCGCGCGTGCTCGCCCGAGCCACGAAGCACCTCCCCGCTCCTCGGCCGCCACCGCCGGGATGCCATGGCGCATCTGGCCGCCCGTGCCCCTTATCCCACATGCCGCCGAACTGAGCCACAGCACCTTGCCTCCACCTACGACGCTGTCTTCCGTCTCCTCACGTATGCGCGCACCCGCGGTCTCGCGCTGGACCATAGCCGCCGTGGCCCTGCTTGGACCTTCGCTGTGTTGCTCGCATGCGGCCAGGCCACGGCGCCCTGTCCCAGCACGAGCAGGGTCTAGCCGGGGGCGCGCCTTGTTCGCCCGGTGCCCGGGAGCTCGGCCTTGCCAGCCACCATGCCCCGCAGCACCGTCGTCGCCAATTGCCGGCCGTCGTGCCATCGTTGTGCATGGTCATGTCTCTACGGACCACGGCGGGGAGAGTTTTGGCCACATCCGTGCGTGTCCTAGACCGCCACTGCCTCGCGCCGTCTCCCTACCACCATCGGGTGCGTAGGATGGCCGGAGGTTGGTCGATTGACGCCGTCGTCCGATGCTCCTCTGTTCCTCCGTTCGTAGAAGTAGAAGAGAAGGTGAGAAGGTTAAAGTAGAAAGTGATTTTTGGGTCAAAATGCAAAACCTATGACTAAGATGAATAGTGTCAACAGTCATAATGCGAATTAGAAAGATAATGAGGGCTCTTTTGGAAGATTGCCGCGACCGCTACGGATCCCTCCTGGGCTGGCCTGCTCCCGCGCGTGGGCTGGCTGCTCACCCACGCCTGGGCCAGTTTGTTGGGCCACGCTCGCATCCGCACCGCTGAGACGCGCGGCTGACTGGGCCGCTCGCGCCCCGTCCGCGTGTGGGTTGGCCTGCCGTCGCTGCCTGGGCCAATCACGTCTGCGCTGGGCTGGCCTGCCACGCGCGCCTTTGGGCCACCTGTTGCCTGCGCGTCTATGGGGCGTTTGCTGACCGCCGCCTGGCTGCTCGCCCATGCTGGGTCATACTACATAGCCGCTGCCCCTGTCCGAACGGGCTGTTGGGCCGATGGGGGGGTTGCCGGCCTTTCCGTCATTTGAATACTTTTCTAATATAGGTTTCGAGTTAAATTGTAAAATCAATATACAATAGTAGAGGAATCCAAAAATTATGAAACCAATTTGTTAGGCTCCTAAAATTATGATCTACCTATTAGTATATAATTAATTTAAGGTACTTAATATTATAAAATATAAACTTGTAGAAATTTCCATGATAAATTGGTAATATTATTGAATCTAAAATTTATACAGTAGGCTCCTAGCAATATTAGGTACTCACTGTAATTTTTGTAGCTCTAAAATAATTAATTTGCTAAATAGATAATAATGTCCTATTGCGAATAAAGATTAAATTGATAGAATAGAATAAAGAAACCACTTGGATTTATATAACTAAAATATTTTTTGGGAAATAACGCCTGATTCGACAACATGGATATGTGGCCTAAGTACGATCGTCGTTAGAACTAGCTCGTTAACTTGAGAGGCGTAAATCATATTTTACGAGTCACGATTGCAGTCGATTAATTACGTGTTTGCATTGCATCGCATTGCATATCATATAGGTACGATGATGGGTCAACGGATCAATTGAAGGATGATTGGGAATCTAAAGATGGTGTAGTGGTATTCTCTCCAGGAGATGATGCAATGGGCTTTCTATCCAGATGATTGTGGATGATCTGAAGATGCAGATGCTAACTTTTTAATATATATCTTACCCAGGCAAGCCCCGGTGCATAACCCCTACTTTTTTGCAGTTTAAATTATATTTGTGCATTAAGTTTTAAGGAGTTGAATGAAACTCACTTGTATAAATATATATTTATCCTATGAGTCTTACTAGTATGATAGGATCGTGTACATTGCTATGCTACAGGACTCCGGTAGAAGTTGAGTGATTGCCTGTCACTCGCGAGAGATAGGAAATATATTACTGTATTATTATCACTTGAAAAATATAAATGGTGGAAAGGAAATTGGTGACCGGGTAGGGATATGGTTTGGGTATTGGTGGGTATAAGAGGTTTTGTCACCATGAACGCGGGGCATAGCTTAGTTACACTATTTTCCATGTCTGTGTCGATGAAGGACTGGTCGTTGCATAAGCCATTGAGGCAAGTCACAGACTTATTATCCCAAGCACATACTTGGGTATGGGCGCTTGGAAGACTTGTTGCTCTCTTGTCGTGGGTTCCGGCTCTTTCCGGACCGACTGTCAGGGTTTCTTTTTTGTGGAGGAGGTCTTTGCACCGCACCAAGTCCAGGACTCAGGTGCGGGGGCTTGGAGTCCTAGTTTGGACAGGGACCTAGGACCCTAGGATAGGAGAGTGATGGGTTGGTCCTGCTTGTGCCTTGGGTACAAGCGGGGCGTGTGTTTTTAGGGTACCTAGCTAGGGGCATTGATTCGTGAATCGCCGGGCGATCCGGTACGGCTTGTTTCATGCCTAGCACCATAGTAAGAACTGAAAGATGGAAGATGAAAAGAAAAGAAAATCTGATTGCTTACCACCCGCTTGAAAGTAGTACAGCTGCTTACATAGAATGGTTAGTTAATGAACCAATGTGGCTATTAATAAAAATCGAATATAAGAATGCACGCTTAGTAATGCTTCCTGCAAATGCAATAAGCCCATAAGCTAGATAGCCTTGCATATCCTTGGAGTCTTTTCTTTCTTTCTATCGGGTAAGTCTTGCTAAGTACAATTGAGTACTCAGGGTTTTATTCCCCCTGTTGTAGGTGACAGGTGGATGCTATAGCTGACCCTTGTGTGTGGATACCTCTTGGTGGGCTCAGCGAGGATTCCTTTACGCTACAATCGTAGTTGTTACTTATAACTCTCACCAAATATTTTTATAAATGAAAGTTTATAATCTATTGTCATAGTTGTTATATATCAATACTTCAACATGTCATGAATAGATATTCATTTCCGCTGTAATTCTGATCACATGTTTATATTCCGTTGTTCAATTAAATTGTTCATAACTCTGATAATATGATTTCATTCCGCTGTTATAATAATAATTATTATACTCTGGTGTTGTATTAAAAGTAATGTAAGAAATGGTTCAGAATGATGTAAGCTTTATTCTCTCATTTGTGATCCTGATGGCAAAAATATGGAATTTTGGGTTCTCCCCTAGGGTGTGCCCGACGGAACCGAGTAATTTAGTGTTCTCCCCTGAGTGCTTAGTGTCTAATGGAAGACAAGCACTCTTGGGAGGCATTAGATTAGGCGGTTCTGCCATAGAAACTAACCCCATCTACACATCCTCGGGTGGGATTAGGACCTATCTTCACCTATTAGACAGTATAGGAACCTATAGATGCAATTGATTTTTATATCTTACTAATATGTTAGAGGATGGATGACCGTGAGTGGATGTACATGGGCTGCTCTAGTCAGGGTTCATTGATCAATGAATGGATTGAGAAGACTGATGCTTTCTTGGAACTAGCATTTGCAAGAGTTAACGAAGCACATGCCACTTGGTGTCCATGCAGCATTTGTGCAAACATGCATCGACAAACAAAGGTGGTCATGGGTAAACATCTTTGCAAGAATGGATTTACAATGGACTATACCCGGTGGATCTACCATGGTGAATCCGATCATGTGAGAGACGAGGTCATGAAACAATGCATCGAGGATTATGATGCTAATGTCGGGGTAGGAGACATGTTTCATGACTATCATGAAACACACTTCAATGAAGGACATAGGGAGGAGGAGCCAGAGCCAACCACAAAGGCGTATTATGATATGTTGTCTGCGGCACAGCAACCCCTTCATGGGCATGCCAAGGTTTCTCAACTGGATGCCATTGCATGCCTAATGGCCATAAAGTCCCAATTTAACTTGAGTCGAGAAGCCTTCGATGTTATGCTGACAGTTGTTGGTAGCCTGCTCTTGGATGGTCACATCCTGCCAAAGAGCATGTATGAGGCATAGAAACTCCTTCATGCACTTAAGATGCCATATGAGTAGATATATGCTTGTCCGAAGGGATGCATCTTATTTAGGAAAAAAACATGCGGAAGCAAAGTACTATGTGAAGTGTAAATCATCTAGGTTCCTAGAGGTAGACTCTGGTGATGGTCAGAAGAGGCAGCTCGCCATCCCCGTGAAGATCCTATGGCACCTTCCATTCATACCAAGGATCTAATGGCTTTATATGACTGAGGAATCCATGAAACATATGACATGGCACAAATACGGACGTCGATACAATCTTGAGAAGCTGGTGCATCTATCCGATGGTGAAGCATGGACAAGGTTTGATATGATTCATTGTGAGAAAGCTCTAGAGGCTCGTAATGTATGTGTTGCGCTGGCAACAGATGGGTTCAATCCTTATGAAATGGTGGCTGCCTCATACACTTGTTGGCCCATGTTCGTTATCCCTCTCAATCTCCCCCGTGGCGTCCTCTTTCAATCACAACATATTCTTGTCGTTGATAATTCCTAAACACCCGGGGAATAATGAGTGTGTATATGGAGCCTTTGATTGATGATTTGGTCCATGCTTGGGAGGAAGGGGTATGGACATACGATCGAGCTACAAAGACAAACTTCAAAATCCATGTTTGGTACCAGTACTCCCTGCATGACTTTCTGGCATATGGGATATTCTGCGGCTGGTGTGTTCATGGGAAGTTCTCATGCCTAGTATGTAAGGCATCTCTGATGTTCATTTGGTTGACGAAGGGTGGCAAGTTTTCTTCGTTCGACAAACATCGATAATTCCTCCCTCTTGACCATCCATTCAGATGAGACATCAAGAAATTTACAAAAGATGTAGTAGTTGAAGGCCCTGCACCCTAGATGATGATTGGTGCTGCGGTTGGTGCTCAATTAGACACTCTTGAGGTCAATGACTAAGTAGATCATTTTTTGGGATATGATGAGCAACATGCATAGACTCACAAGTCGTGCTTGTGGAACCTCCCCCTATTTTGATGACCTTCTACTTCCACATAACATTGATGACCTTCCTAGCGTGCATAATCCACCCCCTCATTCGAAATGTGAAGGACTTAGAATTACTTCAGCAATTACATCTAAGCAACGACGGTGATGATGACATTCCTCCTTCGGAGCACAGGGATGATTATATCGATATGCATGATAGTGATGATGAGACTTATGATCCAGCTAATCCCGATCATGATGATTATTTCAAATACATGTATGATCCATGCTAATTGATTCATTATTTGTCATACCATGTTATTTTCTAAGTATATTTTGTTTATTTTGCATCTATTTTGATGTATTATCTGTGCTAATTGGTTTACTCTTTTTAATTGTAGGTGATTGAACAATGGTGGGTTGTATGAGGAGGATAACATCGCTTTACTCAAAAGCGACAAAGTCATGTAAAGGGTCTGATGCAGCTGAGGGGTCTAGGAAGAGACCTCAGGGTAGACCCAAGGGTCAAGGGAAGGGCGGAGGCAAGATGAGGCTAAGTTACCTTCCGCTCACTCATCCTCTAAGGAGGTACAAGTGGAGGAGGAGGTAGGGGTGGAGAAGGAGGAGGCAGGGGTGGAGGAGGAGGCAGGGATGGAGGAGACAGGGGGTTTCTCTTCCTCTACTTCATTGCATGTGTGGTTGCGAGGTCCCTCGACCCTCCCAAGACGACTGATACCTCTTGAGAGACGCCCACTGATTCGACCCGATGTAGACAAATAAGTAACTTTATATGTTATCACTAATTTTTTGTTTGATATGTTCAAAATTACAATATAAACTAATAATTTATCTTAATCACTTGGGTAGGGGTTGGAGGAAGGTCGGTGGGGGTGATCACGCATGCCATGTGAACAGCATCCTTGGTCTTTTGATCAAGAAAAAGTTCCCTGGCCTAGTGCAGTTTGATGGAACTATCGAGCCGACTTACACATGGGCCCACTATGCCACCTTCCCCAACACCCCTGATCAGGATGGAAGGGTGTTCGTCGATAAGGAGCAGCGTGTCAAGGTCAAGCTTTGGGTAAGTCTTTCTCGCACTACATTACTCAATACATCGCATTGATTGGACATTCTTGAAATAATGACTGGATACATCGCGTCTATATGCAGGATTTCTTTAGATGTGAGGACGGATATGAGGCCAAGGTGGATGCTGTGGTTGAGAAAGCCACCAAGAAACTCATCAAGTACATGCACTACGAGGCACGCATCCAGGCCTTGATCCAAAACCACGCAGAAATTCATAGAGAGAGGATCCCTAAAAGTGCGGCAAGAACCATGAGCCTGACCCCGAAACAATACCTGAAGGTTAATATAGAACATTAATACTTATTTTTTCTAGGATTAATTATGCTTAATTTCATCTTCTTGTACGTCATTACTTGATGACGTAGGTGCCTCCATGATGCGCCTATGATCTACGGTGCTGGGCCCGGATGGTGGATAGGTGGTGCGACCCTATGTGGGAGGGAAATCACAATGCTTGTCGAGAGCGGCGTTTGCTGATGTCGGGTGCACCACACCATCAAGGCAACCTCAACCTCTCAGAATACATGGCTAGATGTGTACGCGAATTCATTTCTTTATTCTAATGCTCAACTCTGCATAATTTCTAATCATATTGCTTTTTTCAGTCGGCGGCACATGGTAGTGAGCCTTGCTCCCAGTTGAAAGGTCATAATGGCTAGAGCGGGGGTGAATAGCCTATTAAAAATTTCTACAACAACACTTAACAAACCGGTTAGACAATTATGGGGCGAAGCAAGTGTTGCGCTAGCCTACAAAAAAATGCAAGCCACCTACCACAATTTTAGTTTCTATTGTTTCTAACCACACAATTGCTATGGCACTACACTAAGTTAGTGTGCTCTCAAAGACTAACTAAAGAGGCACACTAACCAAACTAACAAGCTCTCACAACTAGCTACACTAAAGAGCTTGATAACTAGTTTGCGGTAATGTAATGAGAGAGAGCAAGATAGTTATACCGCCGTGTTGAGGAGTGAACCAATCAATCACAACAATAAATATCAATGAAGACCAATTACCTCAGAATCAAATGATGAACACAATATTTTTTTACCGAGGTTCACTTGCTTGCCGGCAAGCTACTCCTCGTTGTGGTGATTCACTCACTTGGAGGTTCAGGCGCTAATTGGCATCACACGTCAAACCCTCAATAGGGTGCTGCACAACCAACATAAGATAAAGATCACACAAGCCACTAGCAATCCACTAGAGTACCTTTTGGCTCTCCGCTGGGGAAAGGTCAAGAACCCCTCACAATCACCATGATCGGAGCCGGAGACAATCACCAACCTCCGCTCGACGATCCTCGCTGCTCCAAGCCATCTAGGTGGCAGCAACCACCAAGAGTAACAAGTGAATCCCACAGCAAAACACGAGCACCAAGTGCCTCTAGATGCAAACACTCAAGCAATGCACTTGGATTCACTCCCAATCTCACAAAGATGGTGAATCTATGATGGAGATGAGTGGGAGGGCTTTGGCTAAGCTCACAAGGTTGCTATGTCAATGCAAATGGCTAAGACAGTGAGCTTGAGCTGGCCATGGGGCTTAAATAGAAGCCCCCATGAAATAGAGCCATTGTACCCCTTCACTAGGCACAACACGGAGTGACCGGACGCTCTGGTCAAATCGACCAGACGCTGGTCCTCAGCGTCCAGTCACGCGATGCGTGCCACGTGTCCTGTCTCTTGAAATGTTATTCGTCCGATCTCAATGGTCAAGTGATGACCAGACGCGCTGCTGCAAAGTGACCGACGCTGGACCTCAGCGTCTGGTCGTTTCTAGTAAGCATCCAGAAATGATTTTTCACGACCACACATGTCCGGTCATGCTCGACCGGACTCACCCAGTGTCCAGTCACATGATGACTCTTCTATGCGCTGCCACAAGAGCAGGACCGGACGCACCCCATCAACGTCTGGTCACTCTAGTGTCCCAGTGTCTGGTCGAAGACCGACGCCAGCATCTTCACACAGTCATTGACCGGACGCGCTGGTCCTACAAAGACCAGCGTCCGGTCACTACATGACCAGCATGACTAACTCCTTTTCGACTCTATCTTCTTCACCCTTGCTCAAACGTGCCAACCACTAAGTGTATCACCTTGTGCACATGTGTTAGCATATTTTCACAAACATTTTCAAGGGTGTTAACACTTCACTAGATCCAAAATGCACATGTAATGAGTTAGAGCATCTAGTGGACTTTGACAACCGCATTTTGATACGAGTTTCACCCCTCTTAATAGTATGGCTGTCAATCCTAAATGTGATCACACTCACTAAGTGTCTTGATCACCAAAACAAAATGGCTCCTACCATTTATACCTTTGCCTTAAGCCTTTTGTTTTTCTCTTTCTACTTTTCAAGTCCAAGCACTTGATCATCACCATGACATCATCATCATCATGTCATGATCTTCATTTGCTTCACAACTTGGAATGTGCTACCTATCTCATGATCACTTGATAAACTAGGTTAGCACTTAGGGTTTCATCAATTCACCAAAACCAAACTTAGATCTTTCAATCTCCCCTTTTTGGTAATTGATGACCACCCTTATACAAAGATATGAATTCAAATTCGATTGAATCAATATTGCTTGTCCAAGCATGTTTACCATGTGTAAAAGGATATGGACAAGTTTCATGAACTCCATATGGTAGCAATTGCTCCCCCTACATGTGTGCTAAGTGTTTGGATTGAAGCTTACACATATGCTTAGATAGGAATTATAGGAGACAATGTCTACCAAATGATGTTAAGGTATAAACGATGGACCTTTGAAGCGTGATACCAATTAGAGTGCACCATTATACCATCCTTAGCACCATGGTTAGCTTAATACCACTTTGAAACACTTGGAAATGAAATCACTAGATAACCTATTCATGCTAAATTTTCATTTCATCATTCAAACTTACAACTAGCATATACCACACAAGCATGGATTTAAAATTTAAAACTTGTGCCATGCAAGCAAATATATGAAATGCACATTCAAATGCACCATACAAGTTCATGAGCTTGCTTTCCCTAGTTGTGTGCTCAAAATTTTAATTGATCCCTTTCCTTTGTCATATTTCTCCCCTTATGTCAAGTTCTACCCCTATCACCTTATATTTTTATTTCTCTCCCCTTTGTTGTCTTTTCACTATCTTTGTACACTATTTCTCCCCCTTTGTTATCAATGACCACAAAGGTTTAAAAAGTCGATAGGTTGAGATTATCAATGTCAATCAATGGGGTGAGGATTATTTTCCCAAATTTGGTCCAATCTAGATCATTTGCCAAAGATATTTAACTCGGTTTGATCCAAGGACAAGCTTATTCACACCTCCAAATAAGGGTTATCTTGTACCTTGTTGAGTTAAACACTTATAGCTCATTTTCTAGATCAAACACTAGGTTTACAAGCCCACAAACATGTCATATGCTACCACTAGATCAAAATAAGCATAGAAGCAATAGTGGTACTATACCATCATCAAATTCATTTGATTTTCATGAATGAGCCTATTAAATGTGAAAGATGTCTAGATGCACTAAACAAGTCCTTAGCAAGGATGTATGCCATGCCAATCAACTTTTACCTTGGATTGCTCGAAGGAGAGGCATGTCATATAAGTGGGGGTGCATCAACACATATTTGAGAAATCCAATATGTTCAACTCATTCCTTAGCTTGCAAAACCTTTTCTCATCCAATGGCTTGGTGAATATATCAGCAAGTTGATCTTCGGTGCCTACACTCTCAATGCAAATGTTCCCTTTTTATTGGTGATCTCTTATGAAATGTTGGCGAACATATATGTGCTTTGTTCTTGCATGTTGAACTGGATTGTTGGTTAACTTGATTGCACTCTCATTGTCACATAGCATTGGTACTTTCTTGAACTTGATTCCAAAGTCACTCAAAGTGGCCTTCACCCAAAGTACTTGTGCACAACAACTACCGGCGGATATGTATTCGGCTTTAGCGGTTGATAATGCAACACTATTTTGCTTCTTTGATGACCATAAAACAAGTGATCTTCCCAACAATTGACATGTGCCCGAGGTGCTCTTTCTTGCAACCTTGCATCCCGCATAATCTGAGTTGGAGTAACCAACTAGCTCAAACTTTGCTCCTTTGAGATACCACAAACCAACAATTTGTGTATGCTTTAAGTACCTCAATATTATCTTTGTAGCCTTCAAATGACTTTCTCTTGGTGAGGCTTGAAATCTTGAACACATGCATACACTAAACATGACATCTGGCCTTGATGCAGTCACATAGAGTAGGCTTCCAATCATAGACC
The DNA here is from genome assembly GCF_019320115.1 of Miscanthus floridulus. Lineage (NCBI taxonomy): Eukaryota > Viridiplantae > Streptophyta > Magnoliopsida > Poales > Poaceae > Miscanthus > Miscanthus floridulus. Next base: position 84,987,906 of record NC_089582.1, on the reverse strand, counting down.
GATATAATTTTTGATCCACCATATTTCCACTTGCATCACTATCCAAGTTGCCATTTGTTCCCATTGGTGTACTAATGGCTTTACTATCACTCATGCCAAACTTCTTGATCATGTCCTTGATATACTTGCCTTGACTCACAAATGTACCATTCTTCAATTGCTTGATTTGAAGACGAAGGAAGTAACTTAACTCTCCAATCATGGACATCTCAAACTCATTAGCCATCATCTTTCCAAACTCATCACAAAAGTCTTGATTGGTTGACCCAAATATGATGTCATCAACATAGATTTGTAATACAAACAAGTCTTTGCCAATTTTCTTGATGAAAAGAGTGGTGTCAACTTTGCCCATTATGAACCCTTTAGAGAGTAGGAAGTCCCTCAATCTCTCATACCATGCTCTAGGTGCTTGTTTCAAGCCATACAAGGCCTTCTTCAACTTGTACACATGGTCGGGCTTCTTGTCATCTTCAAAACTAGGAGGTTGCTCAACATATACTTCTTCATTGATGTAACCATTGAGAAATGCACTCTTGACATCCATTTGATAGAGCTTGATGTTGTGGGCACAAGCATAGGCTAGCAAGATTCTAATTGCTTCCAATCTAGCAACCGAGGCATATGTTTCTCCAAAGTCAAGACCTTCAACTTGTGTATAGCCTTGTGCTACCAATCTTGCTTTGTTCCTTACTACTATCCCATCTTGATCTTTCTTGTTTCTAAAGACCTATTTGGTTCCAATCATATTGTGTCCCTTTAGTCTCTCTACTAATTCCCATACTTGATTTCTTATGAAGTTATTCCACTCTTCATGCATAGCATTCACCCAATCAACATCCTTCAATGCTTCATCTATCTTATTTGGTTTAATGGATGACATAAATGAGAAATGCTCACAAAATGATGCCAATCTTGATCTAGTTTACACACCTCTTGAAATATCACCAATGATAGTGTCCAATGGATGATCCCTTGCAACATTGGTTGGTTGGAGGATTGGAACTTGACTGTTTGTATTTACTTGATCATTGGGTTGAGATGATGTACTAGCCACTTGATCTTGTTCATTGTCATGAGAGCCACTTGTACTAGCTTAAGTTGTATCATCTTGCACATTTGAGTTAGGCAGCACTTGTACTTGACCATCTTCATCATCATCCTCTTGCCTAGGCCTCAATTCACCAACATCCATGTTCTTCATGGCATTTGAAAGTTGAATGCCTCTAACATCTTCCAAGTTCTCATTCTCTTCTTGTGAACCCTTGGTTTCATCAAATTCAACATCATGAACTTCCTCAAGAGTACCACTTTACAAATTTCAAACTCTATATGCTTTGCTTGTAGTGAAATAACTAAGTAGGAATCATTCATCACATTTCATGTCAAACTTGCCCAATCTAGTGCCTTTCTTCAAGATATAGCATTTGCAACCAAAAACCTGAAAATATGCAATGTTGGGCTTTCTACCATTCAAGAGCTCATATGGTGCCTTCTCTTTCAATGGGTGACAATAGAGTCGGTTGCTACAATAGCAAGCTGTGTTGATAGCTTTGGCCCAAAAAGATTGACTCACATTGTACTCACTAAGCATAGACCTTGCCATATCAATGAGTGTTCTATTCTTCCTCTCAACAAGGCCATTTGATTGTGGAGTGTACTTAGCCGAGAATTGATGTCTAATTCTAAATTCATCACACAACTCATCAATTCTAGTATTCTTGAACTCATTACCATTGTCACTTCTAACTCTCTTGATAGTTGTTTCATACTCATTGTGAATGCCCTTGACAAATGATTTGAATGTTGCAAACACATCACTTTTGTCTACTAGAAAGAATACCCAAGTGTATCTAGTGTAATCATCCACTATCACAAAGCCATATTTGTTACCACCAATGCTAGTGTATTGAGTTGGCCCAAACAAATCCATGTGCAATAACTCAAAAACTTTACTAGTGCTCATCATGCTTTTCTTAGGATGGGTGTTTCCAACTTGTTTTCTGGCTTGACAAGAGCTACAAAGCTTATCCTTTTCAAATACAACATCTTTCAAGCCTCTAACCAAGTCATGCTTAACCAATCTATTCAATTGTTTCATTCCAATATGACCAAGCCTTCTATGCCATAACCAACCCAAGCTAGACTTAGTGAACAAGCATGTAGATAATTTACCTTCACTAGCATTGAAATCAACCAAGTATAGATTCTCATATCTAAAACCTTTGAAGATCAAATTAGAGTCATCTACACTTATGATCTCTACATCATCTACCCCAAATATGCATTTGAATCCAAGATCACACAATTGAGCCATGGATAGCAAGTTGAAATTCAAGCTCTCTACTAGCAACACATTGGAAATGCTCATGTTATTGGATATTGCAATCTTACCAAGCCCTTTAACCTTGCCTTTGCCATTGTCACCAAATGTGATACTATCATAACCATCATTGCCATTGGTGTTCATTGAGTTGAATATTCTTGCATCACCAGTCATGTGTTGAGTGCACCCACTATCAAGAACCCAATGCCTTCCTCTGGCTTTGTAATTTACCTACAAAAGAAGATCAATTCCTTTTAGGTACCCAAACTTGCTTGGGTCCTTGGAGGTTAGTCACTAAGCTCTTTGGTACCCAAATGGCTTTCTTCTTTGAGCCCATCCATGGTTTACCAATAAACTTAGCCTTTATACCATTTGCACCCTTGGTAAGCATATAGAAAGAATCAAGCTTAATAGAGGATACATTAGCATTTTAGCTTTTTTTCTTGCATTCATGCTCTTTATGACCAACTTGCTTGCAACTAGTGCAAAACCAACCATTGTTCTTCACAAAACTAGTTTTGTGAGGAGCAAAAGCCACCATGCCTTTCTTGGGGTATAGCCCAATCCCTCTTTTAGATAGAATCTCTTTGGCTACCCAAGCACATAAGCAAGCGGTCCTCACCACCATAGGCCTTAGCCAAGGTGTGAGTGAGATTATTGACCTCCTTCTTGAGGTTCTCATTCTCAACCATTAGTAAGGCATCACAAGTGAATCCATCACCAATAGATGAGGTGGAAGTAGAAGTACTACAAGAAGGGTTAGCGAAAGCAACAATGATAGGCATATATAATGATTCATCAATTATATCACAAGTTAAGCCTACATTGCAAGTCTCAACATGCTTCTTTTTATTTTGCTCATTAAGCAAAGAGGAATGAGCTTTTTCAAGCTTCTTGTGAGCCTTGCCAAGCTTCTCATGGGCTTCCTCTAGCCTCTCATGAGTTGCTTTGAGCTCATCAAGGGCTTGCTTAAGGGCTTTTACCTCCTTATTCAAGCTCTTGCATTCCCTTCTCTTAATATCAAAGTGTTCTTTAGCATCTTCTAGCATGTCAAATAATTCATATTTAGTAGGTTCATCATCATCACTATCACCATCATTTTCACTATCATGTTCATCATCACTTCCATCATCACAAACTTGTACCTTAGTGGCCTTAGCCATGAAGCAAGATGGAGTGTCGAAGAGAGAAGGCTTCTCATTGATTGCAATGCTTGTAAGTACCTTCTTCTTGGTGGTCTTGTCATCATCACTATCATCATCATCACTTGAGGAAGCATCACTATCCCAAGTGACCACATATGAACCACCATTCTTCTTCTTGAAGGTCATCTTGTCCTTCTTCTCTTTCTTTTCCTTCTTGTCCTTCTTCTTGTTCTTCTTGTTGTCATCATCATTGTCGCTATTGTAAGGACATTGAGCAACAAGATGATCTTTGCTTCCACATTTGAAGCACCTTCTTGACTCTTCCTTGTTCTTGGATGAAGATTTCTTTCTTCTAGCACGGTACCCTTTCTTCATCATGAACTTGCCAAATTTCTTGACAAAGAGAGTCATCTTCCCATCATCATCATAATCCCATAAACCATCTTCTTCACTTGATGTTTCTTGCTTTGCCTTGCCCTTGGATGATGTGGCCTTGAATGCCACACACTTATTCTTCTCATCTTTCTTCTCCTTCTTTTCTTCCTTCTCATCATCATCTCCATATGGATTATCGGTCATTATATCTCCCAACACTTGGTTTGGTGTCATGGTGTCCAAACCACTTCTCACTAAAATAGTGACCAATGTGCCAAATCTTGAAGGTAAGCATCTCAAGAACTTGTGGGAGAAGTCCTTGTCCTTCACCTCTTCTCCATGTGCTTTGAGATCATTGACAAGCACTTGAAGCCTATGGAACATCTCCGGCACACTCTCATCCTCCTTCATCTTAAAGCCTACAAACTTCTCTTTGAGGATGTATGCCTTTGCACCCTTCACGGCTTGAGTGCCCTCAAATGATTCCTCCAATTTCTTCCATGCCTCATGAGCTCTCTCAATGTTCTTGATTTGCTCAAAAGTTCTCTCATCCAAAGCATCATGGATGGCACTAAGAGCAATGTCATTATTTTAGAGAAGCATTTCTTCGGCGGCGGTGGGAGACTCTTCATCTTCGATCTCAATCTTTGTCTCTACCACCTTCCAAACCTTCCTATTGTTTGACTTGATATAAGTTGTCATCTTAGCCTTCTAATAAGGATAGTTTGAGCCATCAAATTGGGGTGGCTTCTTGGTGTTGTTGATTTAAGCCATTTTTTCACCAAAGGTTGTTAAGCCTCAAATCATGATTACCTCGGCTCCAATACCACTTGAAAGGTCCTAATGGCTAGAGGAGGGTGAATAGCCTATTAAAAATTTCTACAACAACACTTAACAACCTGGTTAGACAATTATGAGGCGAAGCAAGTATTGCGCTAGTCTACAAAAAATGCAAGCCACCTACCATAATTTTAGTTTCTATTGTTTCTAACCACACAATAGCTATGGCACTACACTAAGTTAGTGTGCTCTCAAAGACTAACTAAAGAGACACACTAACCAAACTAACAAGCTTTCACAACTAGCTACACTAAAGAGTTTGGTAACTAGTTTGCGGTAATGTAATGAGAGAGCAAGATAGTTATACCGCTGTCTCAAGGAGTGAATCAATCAATCACAAGAATCAATATCAATGAAGACCAATCACCTTGGAATCAAATGATGAACACAATGATTTTTTACCGAGGTTCACTTGCTTGCCAGCAAGCTACTCCTCATTGTGGCGATTCACTCACTTGGAGGTTCACGCGTTAATTGGCATCACACGCCAAACCCTCAATAGGGTGTCACACAACCAACATAGGATGAGGATCACATAAGCCATGAGCAATCCACTAGAGTACCTTTTGGCTATCCACCGGGGAAAGGTCAAGAACCCCTCACAATCACCACGATCAGAGCCAAAGACAATCACCAACCTCTGCTCGATGATCCTCGCTGCTCCAAGCCATCTAGGTGGCGGCAACCACCAAGAGTAACAAGTGAATCCCATAGTGAAACACGAGCACCAAGTGCCTCTAGATGCAAATACTCAAGCAATGCACTTGAATTCTCTCCTAATCTCACAAAGATGATGAATCTATGATGGAGATGAGTGGGAGGGCTTTGGCTAAGCTCACAAGGTTGCTATGTCAATGCAAATGGCCAAGAGAGTGAGCTTGAGCCAGCCATGGGGCTTAAATAGAAGCCCCCACGAAATAGAGCTGTTGTACCCCTTTACTAGGCACAACACGGGGTGACCGGATGCTCCGATCAGATCGACCGGACGCTGGTCCTCAGCGTCCGGTCACGCGATGCGTGCCACATGCCCCCTCTCTTCAAATATTATTCGCCCAATCTCAATGGTCAAGTAATGACCGGACGTGCTACTGCGAAGTGACCGGACGCTGGACCTCAGCGTCCGGTCATTTCCAGTAAGCATCCAAAAATGATTTTTCATGACCGGACTCACCCAGCATCCGGTGACACGATGACTCTTCTGTGCACTGCCACAACAGTAGGACCGGACACACCCCATCAGCGTTCAGTCGAAGACCGACGCCAGCATTTTCACACTATCATTGACCGGACACTCCGGTCCTATAGAGACCAGCGTCCGGTCACTACATGACTAGCATGACTAACTCATTTTGACTCTATCTTCTTCACCCTTGCTCAAACATGCCAACCACCAAGTGTATCACCTTGTGCACATGTGTTAGCATATTTTCACAAACATTTTCAAGGGTGTTAACACTTCACTAGATACTAAATGCACATGCAATGAGTTAGAGCATCTAGTGGCACTTTGACAACCACATTTCAATACGAGTTTCACCCCTCTTAATAGTACGGCTATCAATCTTAAATGTGATCACACTCACTAAGTGTCTTGATCACCAAAACAAAATAGCTCCTACCATGTATACCTTTGCCTTGAGCCTTTTGTTTTTCTCTTTCTACTTTTCAAGTCCAAGCACTTGATCATCACCATGGCATCATCATCATCATGTCATGATCTTCATTTACTTCACCACTTGGAATGTGCTACCTATCTCATGATCACTTGATAAACTAGGTTAGCACTTAGGGTTTCATCAATTCACCAAAACCAAACTTAGAGCTTTCACCAGTTCATGGCATATGCTTTGGCCCACAAGGGCAAGGCGATGGCCAATGTCACCTACAACCTAGAGGACCCACCCTCGGCGTACAGCAACGAGTCCATCCACAGCTGCCTTGATGGATACACATCGATGGCAAGGGCGGTCCATAGCCTAGAGTATGATCCAAGTGCCCATGACCTTGATGGAGAAGTGGTCATGAGGGCGGGAGGAGGCAAGAAGCATGGCTGGTTCTAGATTGGCGACGGCACAATCAACACGGCCAGTACTCCCACTCTCTCCAAGATTAGAGCACGGAGCACTCATTCCAGTCCGGCGATACGCCCACGGCCGGACTCTACATGGTTCCAGATGAACGCACTCTAGGTTATTTCTATTTTATTCATCGTTCATTGATTTTTACATACTTTTGCATTGCATTGTAACATTGGGCTGAAATATTGTAGGCTCAACTAGAACAAGAAACGAGGCGCCGGGAGGAGCTAGAGGTGAAGATGGATGTAGAGCGGCAGAGGGCGGAGGCAGAGCGACAGAGGATGGAGAAAGAGCGACAGAGGATGGAGCTGCAGATGTTTTGAATATATGAGGGGTGTTTACGCTGTAATCGGTCAACCTCTGCCACCGATGCCAGTCCCTCCTCCTCAACCTGCTCCAAATACTATTTCAGGCACTGTGAGTCACTTTACAACCTTATAATCACTGTTTCTAGTTTATACAGAATCAATCTTACAAACATGCCCAGACACTACAAACTTGGTGACTAATGCTATATGTTTGTTACCAACTAGTACTTAAGCAATCATACTAGGGCACAATGCAACTGAGTAGATATTGCTGATAGTTGCAAGGGTTATACTAGTTAGGCAGCAGAGATACCATACGTGTTGTTCAATATTTTCTCACATATGCAATCTCTTCTGCTTTGTGCAGCATCAATCGGCGGCATCGAATGAGCCTCATGACCCAGCGTGGTCACAATAGAACTTATGGCCTAAGTGACTACTTGTGATTTTATTTGCATTTGTATTTGTGGATTACTTGTGACTATTTGTGGTTGTGAATGAACCTACTAGTGATTCTAAAGTTTATTTGCATTTATGTGTTGTCAATATATCTATATGAACTGTTTGTGATGCTTATTGTAAACTATGTGTGATGCCTGTAATGTTTATTTGAGTGGGGTACGTTATACATGACCGAATAATAAAAACAGGGAATATATGATCGTTTTGCCGAGTGTTACACTCGATAAAGAGGTATTTTGCCGAGTACCTGGGTAAAAACACTCAGCAAAGAGGACACGTGGCCAAAATCTATGCATTCTAGGACTAAAATGGCTTCTTTGTCGAGTGTCTGCGTTGTGACACTCAGTAAAGAAGCCAACATTTATACGTTCTGGGCCAGTCTTTGCCGAGTGTCCAGTATTTGACACTTGGCAAAGATGGCAGGTTTGCCGAGTGCCCAGGATTTGACACTCGACAAAGAAGGCATGTTTGTCGAGTGTCAGATATTGGACACTCGGCAAAGAATTCAGGTTTGCCGAGTGTCAGGTCCGGGACACTCGGCAAACGCGCCGTGACCGTCTCCGTGCCGTCGCGTTACTTTTTTCGCCGAGCGTCGGTTTCAGCTCTCGGCAAAGTATTTGCCTGAGTGCCCAATAGAAAACACTCGGCAAAGAGACGTTTGCCGACACTGTAGATGTCGTGTGCTGTTTGCTGACTGTTACACTCGTCAAATCTTTTGCCGAGTGTCGGCAAAGTCATTGTTTCCGGTAGTGGCTAGTATATATATGATTGCATCATATATAGTTGCTAGGAAAATATAGATAAATGAGTATGTTATTATATAAATGAGTGACCATAATTCCACGCATCAATGCTATTCACAGTTATTTTTGTCGAAGTTGCTTCGTTATGGATGAGTGTTACAAGTGCTAACAACGGTCGTTACTAGATTCCCACATAAACAAAGAAAAATGAGTAGGATGCCGTTATATAACTGAACGATGTCATGCAACAATGATATCCACATTTATTTTGTCATAGTCGCTTCGTTATGGATGTACATTACAAGTGCTAACAATGATTAGTAGATTCCCGTGCAAAATAGGACAGATGAGTATATGTCGTTATATAAAACAAGCATCGCGCAATGCAACAAGGATATTCACATTTATTTTGTCGAAGTTACTTCACTATGGTGCGTCAAGCTAACAATGTTTACTAGCAGATTCTAGCACAAATATAGAGAAATTAGTATGCCGTTATATTACTGAACAAGCATAACGTTATGCACCAAGGATGTTAACATTTATTTAGAGTTGCTTCATTATGGATGTGCGTTAAGAACGGTTATACTAGGTTTGCCCTTGGTTTGGGAAGCAAGGGACTCCTCGCCTATGCAATAATGCTTGTGCAATCCTCTCTACTCATATATAATTATTTCCCCTCCATCCCTATATCTCAATTTGCTTCCTTAATTTGCTCAACCCGTCTCCTTTTCCCACCTATCTATGGCAATAAGTTGTTTCTATTTTGTATCCCATCGAGCCACAAGCAAGCATGCATGGTGGAATGAATCATCTCACCATAGCATGGATGAGCCTCTGTAGTTCACAAACGCGGTTGGGTTGACCACAAGTGCATGGTGAGTTTCAAGTTGAAAGTTTTTAACTTGAGCCAAAAGTTTAAAATGATTTTGAGTTGTGATTGTTGATTTTATCCATTGAAAGTTTTGAAGATTTAGTTGCATGTCCATGGAATTTGATCCTTCAGTGTAGAGCCAAAAGTTTATCATGAATACATCTTTTATTGATAAAAGCATTTTAGCCATTGAAGTCCAACTTGTTCATGCACGGTGCCAACCGGGTAGCTAGGATTTTCATAATAATTTTGATTAAGCTATTGATCAAGCTAATCACTCTATAGTCAGCCAATGTGGTGGCATCCTCCTTCTTAGGCAATAACACAATATTCGTTGTGTTGATAAGATGCATTTTGGTTGTCCTATGATTGTAGAACCCATAGATAGCCTCGATCAGGTCTTGTTTGATAATAGGCCAGCACCGTTTATAGAAGATACTAATGAATCCATCTAGTCTGGGAGATTTTCTGGAGGGATTTCTTTGATTACTACCAAGACTTCTTGCTCTATGATGGGAGCATCTAGTTCATCCAGTTCAAAGGCCTGGTATCCCGATTCTTGCCAATTAAGGGACACGGAGTACTTCTAATCGATGTCCAGCTCGATGTCTAGCTCGATCGTAGACACAACACCATATACTACATTTAGTGTCAAAGTCTTAAGTGATTACACACTCGTTTATAATTACAATGTCCAGCTCGATGATACACACAACACCACGGTACTACTTTTAGTGCTGAAGGCTTAGATGATTTCTTTGGCACCTGAAGTGAGCATATACACAGGTCTATTTGGTATAGCTTATAAGGACATGGCCAACCCAAGCTAACAAAGTAACGGTTTCAAATTCTGCACCAAATCGACACAAAAAGTTGAGGCATTCTCAATCTCGCAACACAACTGCTACTACCATTTACATCATTTCTTCGTCCGCAGAAATGTTGCTTTCATCATCTTTTGTTGCAGTGCCACTGGCGCAATAGCAGCCACTTTTGGCTCCAACACACGAAACAACTACTCGAAATTACATGGACACTACAAGCTAACATGGAAGTTGGGGCATACGGACATGATGTCGCATCGGGGCTGCTCCAAGTGTCGACAGAAAATTTTAGCTTAAAAAACTAGAAGCCAACTGACATATTTTCTACAGCTTTTTCGGGATATGCTTCTCCCCAGTCCTTTTTACTAAAAAGCAGGAGTTGGATCAAAATGGTTTATCCTGACCGTGCTTTTTTCTTTATTTGTGCAGCTTCTCAAATAAATTGTACCAAAAAGGGCCAAATCCTCTCCACGATCCCATTGAGGTCAGTCCTCATGGAATTTCCCCTGACAAAGGACTTATTGAGTATTCTTGAAGATATACCTTCCCTTTAAAAATATATCTATGAGATATAGTTGTTCTGGAATTGTATCCATCTGTCCTCACTTTTCTACATGACAAAGAAACATATATCCTTAGAAATAAAAAGAGAATCCAAAGGCTAGCACAAGGAAAAAAGTTAATTAACTGATGCGAATTGGGAGAAAAAGTAACTACACTAGGAACCATCGTCTCACTACATAATGTAGCACTCTAAAATTTGCATAATTTTAAAATAGGAGAATTTGATTTATTATGCATTTTTGTGAGCATTTGAATTTAGAAAAATAATAATTTTGTAAAAATAGAATCAAATATAGGTTTACAATCATGTGTGTGCATTCATGCTGCTACATATTAATTTTTGAATGGTTTGATTTGAAATCAAATTTCAACTTGATTTGAATTTTTGCCTTCAAAATTGGTTTGGAAAATGGTTTGAAAAATAGAAAAGGATTTATTTTCTTCCTTCCTCGCTTTCGGCCTGTAGGCCTGTTCCCGCACGGGCCTGCTTCTCCTTTCTTCTCTGCGTCGGCCCATCCCTTCGGCCTGTTTCCAGCGCTGGCCATCTCCCACGCCTGCTTCTCTCGCACGGCCCAGCCGAGTGCCCGGCCCAGCCAGACGCCCGTGCCGCGCGTGACCTCTCTCCGCCCGCTGACACGCTGGGTCCACCTGTTAGGCGTCTCCTTCCTCCTTCGTCTCGTGTCCACCTCGGACACCACCGCGCCGACGCCGTCCGTGTCCGGCTCCGCCACGCCTTGTGCGTCGTGCCGGCCCAAGCCTCTGTGCCCCTTAAATAGCCGTTGAGCTTGTGCTGCCTCCCTATCCCACCTTGCAGCAAGGTTTTCGTCCCCTCGCGAGCCACAGCCGCCATTGCCTAAGTGCCGCCGCGAGAACCGGCCTCCTCGTCGAGCTCCGCTCCCGCCGTTCCTTCTCCGCCGCCGAGGTAACCCTAGGTGAGACCGCCGTCGCCCCCCCCCCCCTCTCCCGGACCTTCCCGTTTGGAAAACCGAGCACTGTAGGACCTAAACCCTTGTCTCCGGCGAGCTCTTAGCCATTCCGCCCATGGTGCCACCGCGCCTGTTCTATTCCGACCGGCCGCCACCGTCTTCTTCCCCGCCTGATCTGTTTTGGCCCGTTAGATCGGGATCCAACGGACAGTATTCAATGATACCGATTCGGCTGGCCCGTTTTGCAAAAAGGTCCCTCAGTTTTTTCATTATAGAACCCGCCGCCCCTAATGCCTTTCTAGATTCTATTTTCTTCTTCTGAAAGCGTACTTTGGTTCGGTTAGATTGAAAATACGTTTTTAGCTATTTACAGTTTTGCCACTCAACTTGTTTTAGCCATAAACTCTCCGTTTTAACTTCGATTTGATCCATTCAAGTTGCATTAGGATCGTAATTTCATAATCTACATGTTCATACTACTGTTAAGTAGGTTTTCAACTTTTAAAATTCAATGTTAGATTTAATCTATTATTTTACTATAGGAAATCTTGTTTAATTCATAATTTCTTTGTTTTAGCTCCGATTTTTGTGATCTTCGCGTCTATATGTTCGTAGCGAGACATAGATTCGTTTTCTAAACTTGTCATCTTGATTTTATGCTGTTGGTGTACTGTTCTAATCTATAACTTTATTTGCTATACATGATTGCTCCTAGATGCTTGTATGTTGCTGTGATTATTGAGTATAGACGGTGAGCAGTTTGTGAGAGATCAAGGGTACTATCACTACACCACAACACCAAAATTAGCGATGACGGTCTGACACTAAAAGCAGGCTACAGCGACAGACTAATCTGACTCCAAAAAGTTATAGCGACAGACTTCTGCAGACGCTGTAAAGTCCTGTCAGCTAAAAATCTATAGCGTCAGACAACTACTTTTAGCGTCAGATAGTCCGTTGCCTTGAATTTTTTTAACGATAGATAGTCTGCTGCTACTCTTTAGCGACAGATAGCCTGCCAGTACTCTATAGCGACAGACAATTTGAAGTTACAAATATTTTTAGCGACAGATGGTTTAACGAGATCATTTAAATGTATTTAAAAAATAAAATGCCATTTGGTTGCAAATTAATACAAAAGTAACATCATTGTGCACGTTTCTCATACAAATAGATTCATTCATGACCAAGTCCAAACACTCACTAAGACATACATATATGGTCAGCCATTACAAACATGAATCAATGATTCATCAATGATAAGTCTACAGTATCAGCTACCTGTATCCAAAAGAGATAGACTAGCACCTAAATCAGCTTTGAGTGGCAAATCATCCACAAACTTGCTAACTATGATGCAAACTAGTCAAATATGATGCAAATCATCCACAAACTTGCTAACATCTGTGATCCTGTATCATCAGTAATAAAAAAAAGATAGATGTCACTATGATGCAAACTGTCGAAATATGAGGAACATGCAACTGCAAAATAGAATAGAGACGGTAAAAGAGGTCGAATAAGCACATTCTAACCGATTACCTTTGCAGCACCAATTTCGTCCTGGAATAGTTTTTTTCGAGGAAGTTGTCATTCTGTATGTCTTCCTGATCTATTTTTAACAAGAGGTATCAGGTATAACTAAAATGCAACAAAGACAATCCCGTTGCTTGCTTGTCAAATCAATTTCTAGACCTACTTGTGCAATTTCTAGAACATTTGGGGGAAATAGCATGCACAAACCAAAGGAACATGTGCAATAGTCAGCAAGTATGTTGATGAGGTATGGGACTATTAAATATTAATAATATATAAAGTTGTTTAACCAACTGTAGGATGCTTTAGTTTCTCAGCCTAACAGATCAGTAAGGTCACCCAATGTAATACATGACCTGCAGTTTGCTATAATAAGACCCTGAAATCGCACATATGCAGCTTCGAAAACCTAGCTAGACTACTTTTAATATCAAACCAATTGTTTTTCACTGCTTATCTATATCAGGCTAAGAAGTAATGAATTTTTTAAATTGCACACCAAACTGTCACAGCACTGATCAGTAATGATAGTAATGCTCATTCTGCTCACAAATTAGAAATATTTTTATTGTATGCAAAAGGCTAAACAAGAAAATACCTTTCATTTTTATCTTGCACTGAAAATAGCCTAGTGTAAGCTGAAATTGGGAATCTGCATGTAGGAAGACAACAATAAGCTATGTTGGCTCCATGGCACTATACACGTATCTAAGTTACAGAAAAAGTTGCTCTGTTTGGATTGGAAAAACACATTGACAGAAAAATGTCAGAGGACAATTTACTATATCAAACACTAAGGATCATTCAGATGGATAGATATATAATTTACACGGAACATAGTAAGGCAGCATAGTTAGACGAACTGTCCATTAACTGAGAGAGCACTGTTTTTTTATATGAACACTTGACTGGGAAAATAAATGTAGAAATGACTTCAGTTCTTGGTGAAATAAGTAGGAATTGCATGTGAACTCGGAAAATAAATCCCAATTTGCAGTATTCAGAGTTTGAGCTTGGTTGAATCTATTTATTGTACAAGGTAACAGATCAATGACATATGCAACTTGTATCTATGTTAGATATTGTACTGAAAACATAAGGACCATAAATCATATTTTCATCATCTAAACATACTGCCATAGTACTGGCAGTGCACAAATACAGTCATAGCATAGTTTACTCTCACATGCACTGATTTAATCCCCCCCCCCAAACAAAAAAAAGCAGAGACATTATGAATCATTGAATTGGTATGTATGTAATATACAATTAACATTAGCACATGATTTAAGTGCATGTGAACTTATTTTAGAAGGCCACTTGGCTGCAATCATATCTGACGCCATCTAAGTCATAAAGTTCAATGTGGTATACTAAAAAATTAATGTTACACATGTAACATTTACAACCGAATGAAACAGCTTAGGCTAACTTGATTGGGAGTACCATGTCTCATGCTAAATCTATAGATTGTAAATTCTTTGTTGTTAGTCAGAACTTCCAAGTTATATTTGTTAATTTCTAATAATGCATTCACTTGGCAATATAGAAAAGGAACCAGGGGACTAAAAGCAGGGGATTGGTTACATCACAAGATACCAGAAACAAGTTTTTTTTTGGAGGATAAGAGCATAGTATAACACAGTTGAAGAAAAACATAAAGCCCGGACAGCAACATTTTTTCCAGTTAGCAGTCAAGTGCAGGAAATAAGATTGGATTGTAGGCTCGGAAAAGTAGGTCATCATTGCATATGCCAAGTGCCTCAGTTTACTAAGAATAACATAAAGGACAATATTTATGTAATGGTTTGTGTCACTCCATATGCCAATTGCATCAATTCAATAAACTTGGAATAGCAATATCATAAAAGACCGAGTATTAGCCATAACATATGCTGAGGCCTCACTTCAAATGCAGATCAGATGAGAATGAAACGATGATAAAAGAGTAATAATCATGGCTGTTCTCATATACCATATTTGAGAAGAAAAAAAAGACACTTGTTTGCAGCATCATTGGCACCGAAATATAGTCAGCAAAAAATACAAAATAACAATGGCATGGAAATATGCTCAGGTTTATTGGATGCACCTCGTAGGCACTATCATATGGTAAAATTGAAATGGCTACTTCATCAACAATAGCATATGCTGGGGATAAAATAAATCAATCAGCAGCATAGGCATCGTACCTCGCAGGCATTGGCATATGGTAAAATTGGAATGGCTACATCATCTGCAATGACATATGCTCAGGATAAAAAAAATAAATCAGCAGCATTGTATACAGTGGGGATTTGTTAGGGGAACAGACCAATACAAAGCACCTGCTTTGTGAACGAATATTGAGTACTAAAATAGATGTAACTGGATTAAGCAAGAGCAGGGGTGTGTTCTCTGATTATATCAAGATGAGATAACATTATTTTTTATTAAAAAAGCAGCAGTTACTTAATGCCTAAACTGCATTGATCAAACAAATATCTAAAACTTGTACTTACTACAGTTGCAACTACATAATCACATAGATCAAATCAAAGATCCTTATCTGTACTGAGTCAGATCAATTCAAGTTTATTTAGTAAGGGGTAAACATGAGAGGAATATATTTTCTGAGATAGAGCTCACATTTGTTAATAAACTTTGGAGAAAGTAATATGTTTTCTTTATGACAAACACTCAATATGAAGTTCTTTTCAAACACAAACACTCAATATGAAGTTCCAGTACAATGATTATTATCCAATAGAACTCATAATAAAAAGGGGCTCTTGCGTTTGTACCCTTGTTTTTGTATCGAAATTGTGATTTTGCCCCTATTTTTTTGACTTTGTGAATTTACCCCTACTGTGCCGTTCACGAAGCACCAGTTTGCCCCTGCTCCGTCATCCACCCCCTAACGGTGTTAAACTTTGTACAAAAGGACATGAATGCCCATGCGATTTTGCCCCTGTTTGTTATGCCTAATTGTGATTTTACCCTGATTTGGAATTACAGGACTATTCTCTAAGTAGATACCATTGAAGGGTCAGACAGATGAAAAACTTACGGACTATTCTCTAAGTAGATACAGAACAGAAACTCAGATATGATGAAATCAAAGGATAATTAGAAATTTGAATAGCTACAGTTCCTGTCCTTCCACATTGATAGATTTATTCACAAAAAAAAAACTTGTCTATTAGATGGAATGGAACCCAGAATCATTCTAAATATTATTAAGTAATGAACACTCCATTCCAAGTTAAAGAAATTTGACTTAGGACAAAGCCAAAATGAACTACGATCGTCAAACGGAGGGAGTACAAGACAGGCCATTGTAGTTCTGAATCTGAAGTTCCTATACTGTCAGATTCTTTATTAATGCAATCAAGACCCGATTTCTGAAAAGCTTTGAGTTGAAACGTTTAAGATTAACAGAAAATCACACATAAGGTGTATGGTGTTTATTTTGTAAAACCATGAAGGAAAGATCCATTGTATGGAAGACAGAAGCCATAGCATCTGGATGCCTAGATGCTCTTTCAGACACCCAGGCAACCAGGGGCCTTTGTGTTCCTACCAACTCTTGTGTCAGTAATAAGCATTTTGACTGGGGTCCTGGACTCAAGGTTTGTCAGTTCCCCCTTCTTGAATTGATCATTTCCCTAGTTTCAAACATAAGATTTAGTGAACCAAAACAAACTTAGGAGAAATGATAAGAAGGCAATTAACATTCATATGATCTTATGATTATTAATAAATTACTTAAGTTCACCCATATTGCAAAGGTTTCCATGCCTTAGACTAAAACTAACAAGAGTACAAGACTTCTTTGGTTAAATTACTCATTTCAATACATAGATACATCATCTATAAGTAGGTGCAAGTCAAGAACATATATAACCATCATACCATAAGTAAACTAGGGGAGTGTTGTTGTTGAAAAAATAAATAAGTGGAACTAGAAGCAATCCTGACTGCGACAAGAGTGGCGGTGCCATTAAGCAATCAACCATTAAGTTATTGCGAACAACCTCAATACGAATTCCACTAGAGGTCAACCCTGAATGCAAAGGCATTTCAATACTACCAGTTTTAAATAAAGGTTTAAGAACTCATCAATTTCATAGCATACCGAAAGTGCTGACCGAATTGTCGATGCCAGGAAGGCTTGCCATGAATGATCTTTCCCCTTGGAACGCCCATTGGTTGACCAGCTCAAGATCACCCTTCCCAACACCTCCCACCCCTCAGCACCCCTGCGTGCTCCAACACTGACTGCGCCAGCAGCCGTCAATAGAGCCCCTGACATGGACACACAGAATGCCGACGACGAGCCGAGCCCTGCACCCATGGGCAGGTCCGAGGTCACCACTGCCTTGCCAGGCCTGCATCTGCACAAGAACACAGCGAACAACCACATGTGTGAAAAAACGTGATGTGAGCACAGACTGCAAACGGGAAGGGAGAAGCAACCAACCCCAGAATGGAGGTGTAGAGAGGAAAAGGAAAGCGGACAGACCGGCAGAGAGCCAGATCTTGGCCTCAGGGATCTCCTGGTCCTCCAAGAGCCTGGCAATGGTGGCCAGTTGGTCAGGGGAGCACGGCGCCGGAACCTCGGGGTTGGCGCTGATCTCCTCGCCTAGCGCCCCGCGGAGGCGTGAGCACGGCCACGAGAAGGTGAGGCCCGAGTCCCTGAGGTACAGCTCCACCGCGCCGGAGTCAGCGCCGCCACCCTCTCCTGCGTGGCACCGGGAGAGAGGAGCTGTGAGAAGGGTACCAGCGGCGGCGACGCGACAAAACGAAGAACCGAAGAAGCCAGGGTGGGTGGGAGCACCTGTGGGGCGGAGGAGGGAGGACCTGGTGTAGAGATCGATGGCGGCGGCGACGGCGGCGGAGCCGTGGACGACGGCGTGCTCGCCCGCGAGGATGATCTTGCCGGGCGCGCGGGCGCACACTACCGCTGGTCCCCGATACCCCGCCGTGCCGACGACTGCATCCATGGCACCGAAGGCGACGAGATCCGCGGCCAAAGAAAACGGAACTGGAGGACGGACTGGGAGGGTGTGTGAGCCGCGCGATCCCTGTCCTCGCGGCGTCCTTGGCTCTGGAGCTCGAGGTGGCCGGTACCGTCAGTAGTGCATCTACTGGCGTCGTCGCTGTCGGTCCTCCGAAGGTCAAACGGGCGGAGCTGCCAAGAAATAGGAACAGCGAACAACCACTTGTCGTCGGAACGGGTCGAGCGAAGGGGTGAGAAAGGAGAAAGGGACGGAGGGTATCGTTGTCTTTTCATATATAGGTGTTTTTCTTTTTCTTTTTTTTTTTACCATTTAATCGGATTGACTTTGTCCTCGCAAGAAGAAATGACAAACGAGCATGCTTGGATTGCAAGGTGATACCAGGGGAGTGTATTGTTTCTCAACATAAGCTTTTGGTGGCAGATTTTCGTTTTCAGATGCGTGCCCGTAGGGATAAACAAGCTAAGATTGAAAGAACAAAGTGGTGGAAACTGAAAGGGAAGACGTCAGAGGTATTTAGGGAAAGGGTTATCAAAGGGGGCTCTTGGAAGAAAGAAGACAACACAACAACAACAACAACAAAGCATTTAAGTCCCAAACAAGTTGGGGTAGGCTAGAGTTGAAACCCAACAGAAGCAATCAAGGTTCAGGCACGTGAATAGCTATCTTCCAAGCACTCCTATCTAAGGCTAAGTCTTTGGGTATATTCCATCCTTTCAAGTCTCCTTTTATTGCCTCCACCCAAGTCAACTTCGGTCTTCCTCTGCCTCTCTTCACGTTACTATCCTGACTTAGGATTCCACTACGCACCGGTGCATCTGGAGGTCTCCGTTGCACATGTCCAAACCATCTCAACCGGTGTTGGACAAGCTTTTCTTCAATTGGTGCTACCCCTAATCTCTCACGTATATCATCGTTCTGAACTCGATCCCTTCTTGTATGACCGCAAATCCAACACAACATACGCATTTCCGCGACACTTAGCTGTTGAATATGTCGTCTTTTCATAGGCCAACATTCTGCACCATACAACATAGCAGGTCTAATCGTCGTCCTATAAAACTTGCCTTTTAGCTTCTGTGGTACCCTTTTGTCACATAGGACACCAGACGCTTGCCGCCACTTCATCCACCCTGCTTTGATTCTATGGCTAACATCTTCATCAATATCCCCGTCCCTCTGTAGCATTGATCCTAATATCGAAAGGTATCCTTCCTAAGCACTACTTGACCTTCCAAACTATATCGAAGGAAGAAGACGACATATCTCCCCTTTTTGGTAATTGATGACCACCCTTATACAAAGATATGAATTCAAATTCGATTGAATCAATATTGCTTGTCCAAGCATGTTTACCATGTGTAAAAGGATATGGACAAGTTTCATGAACTCCATATGGTAGCAATTGCTCCCCCTACATGTGTGCTAAGTGTTTGGATTGAAGCTTACACATATGCTTAGATAGGAATTATAGGAGACAATGTCTACCAAATGATGTTAAGGTATAAACGATGGACCTTTGAAGCGTGATACCAATTAGAGTGCACCATTATACCATCCTTAGCACCATGGTTAGCTTAATACCACTTTGAAACACTTGGAAATGAAATCACTAGATAACCTATTCATGCTAAATTTTCATTTCATCATTCAAACTTACAACTAGCATATACCACACAAGCATGGATTTAAAATTTAAAACTTGTGCCATGCAAGCAAATATATGAAATGCACATTCAAATGCACCATACAAGTTCATGAGCTTGCTTTCCCTAGTTGTGTGCTCAAAATTTTAATTGATCCCTTTCCTTTGTCATATTTCTCCCCTTATGTCAAGTTCTACCCCTATCACCTTATATTTTTATTTCTCTCCCCTTTGTTGTCTTTTCACTATCTTTGTACACTATTTCTCCCCCTTTGTTATCAATGACCACAAAGGTTTAAAAAGTCGATAGGTTGAGATTATCAATGTCAATCAATGGGGTGAGGATTATTTTCCCAAATTTGGTCCAATCTAGATCATTTGCCAAAGATATTTAACTCGGTTTGATCCAAGGACAAGCTTATTCACACCTCCAAATAAGGGTTATCTTGTACCTTGTTGAGTTAAACACTTATAGCTCATTTTCTAGATCAAACACTAGGTTTACAAGCCCACAAACATGTCATATGCTACCACTAGATCAAAATAAGCATAGAAGCAATAGTGGTACTATACCATCATCAAATTCATTTGATTTTCATGAATGAGCCTATTAAATGTGAAAGATGTCTAGATGCACTAAACAAGTCCTTAGCAAGGATGTATGCCATGCCAATCAACTTTTACCTTGGATTGCTCGAAGGAGAGGCATGTCATATAAGTGGGGGTGCATCAACACATATTTGAGAAATCCAATATGTTCAACTCATTCCTTAGCTTGCAAAACCTTTTCTCATCCAATGGCTTGGTGAATATATCAGCAAGTTGATCTTCGGTGCCTACACTCTCAATGCAAATGTTCCCTTTTTATTGGTGATCTCTTATGAAATGTTGGCGAACATATATGTGCTTTGTTCTTGCATGTTGAACTGGATTGTTGGTTAACTTGATTGCACTCTCATTGTCACATAGCATTGGTACTTTCTTGAACTTGATTCCAAAGTCACTCAAAGTGGCCTTCACCCAAAGTACTTGTGCACAACAACTACCGGCGGATATGTATTCGGCTTTAGCGGTTGATAATGCAACACTATTTTGCTTCTTTGATGACCATAAAACAAGTGATCTTCCCAACAATTGACATGTGCCCGAGGTGCTCTTTCTTGCAACCTTGCATCCCGCATAATCTGAGTTGGAGTAACCAACTAGCTCAAACTTTGCTCCTTTGAGATACCACAAACCAACAATTTGTGTATGCTTTAAGTACCTCAATATTATCTTTGTAGCCTTCAAATGACTTTCTCTTGGTGAGGCTTGAAATCTTGAACACATGCATACACTAAACATGACATCTGGCCTTGATGCAGTCACATAGAGTAGGCTTCCAATCATAGACCGATATAATTTTTGATCCACCATATTTCCACTTGCATCACTATCCAAGTTGCCATTTGTTCCCATTGGTGTACTAATGGCTTTACTATCACTCATGCCAAACTTCTTGATCATGTCCTTGATATACTTGCCTTGACTCACAAATGTACCATTCTTCAATTGCTTGATTTGAAGACGAAGGAAGTAACTTAACTCTCCAATCATGGACATCTCAAACTCATTAGCCATCATCTTTCCAAACTCATCACAAAAGTCTTGATTGGTTGACCCAAATATGATGTCATCAACATAGATTTGTAATACAAACAAGTCTTTGCCAATTTTCTTGATGAAAAGAGTGGTGTCAACTTTGCCCATTATGAACCCTTTAGAGAGTAGGAAGTCCCTCAATCTCTCATACCATGCTCTAGGTGCTTGTTTCAAGCCATACAAGGCCTTCTTCAACTTGTACACATGGTCGGGCTTCTTGTCATCTTCAAAACTAGGAGGTTGCTCAACATATACTTCTTCATTGATGTAACCATTGAGAAATGCACTCTTGACATCCATTTGATAGAGCTTGATGTTGTGGGCACAAGCATAGGCTAGCAAGATTCTAATTGCTTCCAATCTAGCAACCGAGGCATATGTTTCTCCAAAGTCAAGACCTTCAACTTGTGTATAGCCTTGTGCTACCAATCTTGCTTTGTTCCTTACTACTATCCCATCTTGATCTTTCTTGTTTCTAAAGACCTATTTGGTTCCAATCATATTGTGTCCCTTTAGTCTCTCTACTAATTCCCATACTTGATTTCTTATGAAGTTATTCCACTCTTCATGCATAGCATTCACCCAATCAACATCCTTCAA
Source organism: Miscanthus floridulus (assembly GCF_019320115.1). Taxonomy (NCBI): domain Eukaryota; kingdom Viridiplantae; phylum Streptophyta; class Magnoliopsida; order Poales; family Poaceae; genus Miscanthus; species Miscanthus floridulus. The sequence goes on along the minus strand of NC_089582.1, from coordinate 84,966,019 downwards.
TGCTTCATCTATCTTATTTGGTTTAATGGATGACATAAATGAGAAATGCTCACAAAATGATGCCAATCTTGATCTAGTTTACACACCTCTTGAAATATCACCAATGATAGTGTCCAATGGATGATCCCTTGCAACATTGGTTGGTTGGAGGATTGGAACTTGACTGTTTGTATTTACTTGATCATTGGGTTGAGATGATGTACTAGCCACTTGATCTTGTTCATTGTCATGAGAGCCACTTGTACTAGCTTAAGTTGTATCATCTTGCACATTTGAGTTAGGCAGCACTTGTACTTGACCATCTTCATCATCATCCTCTTGCCTAGGCCTCAATTCACCAACATCCATGTTCTTCATGGCATTTGAAAGTTGAATGCCTCTAACATCTTCCAAGTTCTCATTCTCTTCTTGTGAACCCTTGGTTTCATCAAATTCAACATCATGAACTTCCTCAAGAGTACCACTTTACAAATTTCAAACTCTATATGCTTTGCTTGTAGTGAAATAACTAAGTAGGAATCATTCATCACATTTCATGTCAAACTTGCCCAATCTAGTGCCTTTCTTCAAGATATAGCATTTGCAACCAAAAACCTGAAAATATGCAATGTTGGGCTTTCTACCATTCAAGAGCTCATATGGTGCCTTCTCTTTCAATGGGTGACAATAGAGTCGGTTGCTACAATAGCAAGCTGTGTTGATAGCTTTGGCCCAAAAAGATTGACTCACATTGTACTCACTAAGCATAGACCTTGCCATATCAATGAGTGTTCTATTCTTCCTCTCAACAAGGCCATTTGATTGTGGAGTGTACTTAGCCGAGAATTGATGTCTAATTCTAAATTCATCACACAACTCATCAATTCTAGTATTCTTGAACTCATTACCATTGTCACTTCTAACTCTCTTGATAGTTGTTTCATACTCATTGTGAATGCCCTTGACAAATGATTTGAATGTTGCAAACACATCACTTTTGTCTACTAGAAAGAATACCCAAGTGTATCTAGTGTAATCATCCACTATCACAAAGCCATATTTGTTACCACCAATGCTAGTGTATTGAGTTGGCCCAAACAAATCCATGTGCAATAACTCAAAAACTTTACTAGTGCTCATCATGCTTTTCTTAGGATGGGTGTTTCCAACTTGTTTTCTGGCTTGACAAGAGCTACAAAGCTTATCCTTTTCAAATACAACATCTTTCAAGCCTCTAACCAAGTCATGCTTAACCAATCTATTCAATTGTTTCATTCCAATATGACCAAGCCTTCTATGCCATAACCAACCCAAGCTAGACTTAGTGAACAAGCATGTAGATAATTTACCTTCACTAGCATTGAAATCAACCAAGTATAGATTCTCATATCTAAAACCTTTGAAGATCAAATTAGAGTCATCTACACTTATGATCTCTACATCATCTACCCCAAATATGCATTTGAATCCAAGATCACACAATTGAGCCATGGATAGCAAGTTGAAATTCAAGCTCTCTACTAGCAACACATTGGAAATGCTCATGTTATTGGATATTGCAATCTTACCAAGCCCTTTAACCTTGCCTTTGCCATTGTCACCAAATGTGATACTATCATAACCATCATTGCCATTGGTGTTCATTGAGTTGAATATTCTTGCATCACCAGTCATGTGTTGAGTGCACCCACTATCAAGAACCCAATGCCTTCCTCTGGCTTTGTAATTTACCTACAAAAGAAGATCAATTCCTTTTAGGTACCCAAACTTGCTTGGGTCCTTGGAGGTTAGTCACTAAGCTCTTTGGTACCCAAATGGCTTTCTTCTTTGAGCCCATCCATGGTTTACCAATAAACTTAGCCTTTATACCATTTGCACCCTTGGTAAGCATATAGAAAGAATCAAGCTTAATAGAGGATACATTAGCATTTTAGCTTTTTTTCTTGCATTCATGCTCTTTATGACCAACTTGCTTGCAACTAGTGCAAAACCAACCATTGTTCTTCACAAAACTAGTTTTGTGAGGAGCAAAAGCCACCATGCCTTTCTTGGGGTATAGCCCAATCCCTCTTTTAGATAGAATCTCTTTGGCTACCCAAGCACATAAGCAAGCGGTCCTCACCACCATAGGCCTTAGCCAAGGTGTGAGTGAGATTATTGACCTCCTTCTTGAGGTTCTCATTCTCAACCATTAGTAAGGCATCACAAGTGAATCCATCACCAATAGATGAGGTGGAAGTAGAAGTACTACAAGAAGGGTTAGCGAAAGCAACAATGATAGGCATATATAATGATTCATCAATTATATCACAAGTTAAGCCTACATTGCAAGTCTCAACATGCTTCTTTTTATTTTGCTCATTAAGCAAAGAGGAATGAGCTTTTTCAAGCTTCTTGTGAGCCTTGCCAAGCTTCTCATGGGCTTCCTCTAGCCTCTCATGAGTTGCTTTGAGCTCATCAAGGGCTTGCTTAAGGGCTTTTACCTCCTTATTCAAGCTCTTGCATTCCCTTCTCTTAATATCAAAGTGTTCTTTAGCATCTTCTAGCATGTCAAATAATTCATATTTAGTAGGTTCATCATCATCACTATCACCATCATTTTCACTATCATGTTCATCATCACTTCCATCATCACAAACTTGTACCTTAGTGGCCTTAGCCATGAAGCAAGATGGAGTGTCGAAGAGAGAAGGCTTCTCATTGATTGCAATGCTTGTAAGTACCTTCTTCTTGGTGGTCTTGTCATCATCACTATCATCATCATCACTTGAGGAAGCATCACTATCCCAAGTGACCACATATGAACCACCATTCTTCTTCTTGAAGGTCATCTTGTCCTTCTTCTCTTTCTTTTCCTTCTTGTCCTTCTTCTTGTTCTTCTTGTTGTCATCATCATTGTCGCTATTGTAAGGACATTGAGCAACAAGATGATCTTTGCTTCCACATTTGAAGCACCTTCTTGACTCTTCCTTGTTCTTGGATGAAGATTTCTTTCTTCTAGCACGGTACCCTTTCTTCATCATGAACTTGCCAAATTTCTTGACAAAGAGAGTCATCTTCCCATCATCATCATAATCCCATAAACCATCTTCTTCACTTGATGTTTCTTGCTTTGCCTTGCCCTTGGATGATGTGGCCTTGAATGCCACACACTTATTCTTCTCATCTTTCTTCTCCTTCTTTTCTTCCTTCTCATCATCATCTCCATATGGATTATCGGTCATTATATCTCCCAACACTTGGTTTGGTGTCATGGTGTCCAAACCACTTCTCACTAAAATAGTGACCAATGTGCCAAATCTTGAAGGTAAGCATCTCAAGAACTTGTGGGAGAAGTCCTTGTCCTTCACCTCTTCTCCATGTGCTTTGAGATCATTGACAAGCACTTGAAGCCTATGGAACATCTCCGGCACACTCTCATCCTCCTTCATCTTAAAGCCTACAAACTTCTCTTTGAGGATGTATGCCTTTGCACCCTTCACGGCTTGAGTGCCCTCAAATGATTCCTCCAATTTCTTCCATGCCTCATGAGCTCTCTCAATGTTCTTGATTTGCTCAAAAGTTCTCTCATCCAAAGCATCATGGATGGCACTAAGAGCAATGTCATTATTTTAGAGAAGCATTTCTTCGGCGGCGGTGGGAGACTCTTCATCTTCGATCTCAATCTTTGTCTCTACCACCTTCCAAACCTTCCTATTGTTTGACTTGATATAAGTTGTCATCTTAGCCTTCTAATAAGGATAGTTTGAGCCATCAAATTGGGGTGGCTTCTTGGTGTTGTTGATTTAAGCCATTTTTTCACCAAAGGTTGTTAAGCCTCAAATCATGATTACCTCGGCTCCAATACCACTTGAAAGGTCCTAATGGCTAGAGGAGGGTGAATAGCCTATTAAAAATTTCTACAACAACACTTAACAACCTGGTTAGACAATTATGAGGCGAAGCAAGTATTGCGCTAGTCTACAAAAAATGCAAGCCACCTACCATAATTTTAGTTTCTATTGTTTCTAACCACACAATAGCTATGGCACTACACTAAGTTAGTGTGCTCTCAAAGACTAACTAAAGAGACACACTAACCAAACTAACAAGCTTTCACAACTAGCTACACTAAAGAGTTTGGTAACTAGTTTGCGGTAATGTAATGAGAGAGCAAGATAGTTATACCGCTGTCTCAAGGAGTGAATCAATCAATCACAAGAATCAATATCAATGAAGACCAATCACCTTGGAATCAAATGATGAACACAATGATTTTTTACCGAGGTTCACTTGCTTGCCAGCAAGCTACTCCTCATTGTGGCGATTCACTCACTTGGAGGTTCACGCGTTAATTGGCATCACACGCCAAACCCTCAATAGGGTGTCACACAACCAACATAGGATGAGGATCACATAAGCCATGAGCAATCCACTAGAGTACCTTTTGGCTATCCACCGGGGAAAGGTCAAGAACCCCTCACAATCACCACGATCAGAGCCAAAGACAATCACCAACCTCTGCTCGATGATCCTCGCTGCTCCAAGCCATCTAGGTGGCGGCAACCACCAAGAGTAACAAGTGAATCCCATAGTGAAACACGAGCACCAAGTGCCTCTAGATGCAAATACTCAAGCAATGCACTTGAATTCTCTCCTAATCTCACAAAGATGATGAATCTATGATGGAGATGAGTGGGAGGGCTTTGGCTAAGCTCACAAGGTTGCTATGTCAATGCAAATGGCCAAGAGAGTGAGCTTGAGCCAGCCATGGGGCTTAAATAGAAGCCCCCACGAAATAGAGCTGTTGTACCCCTTTACTAGGCACAACACGGGGTGACCGGATGCTCCGATCAGATCGACCGGACGCTGGTCCTCAGCGTCCGGTCACGCGATGCGTGCCACATGCCCCCTCTCTTCAAATATTATTCGCCCAATCTCAATGGTCAAGTAATGACCGGACGTGCTACTGCGAAGTGACCGGACGCTGGACCTCAGCGTCCGGTCATTTCCAGTAAGCATCCAAAAATGATTTTTCATGACCGGACTCACCCAGCATCCGGTGACACGATGACTCTTCTGTGCACTGCCACAACAGTAGGACCGGACACACCCCATCAGCGTTCAGTCGAAGACCGACGCCAGCATTTTCACACTATCATTGACCGGACACTCCGGTCCTATAGAGACCAGCGTCCGGTCACTACATGACTAGCATGACTAACTCATTTTGACTCTATCTTCTTCACCCTTGCTCAAACATGCCAACCACCAAGTGTATCACCTTGTGCACATGTGTTAGCATATTTTCACAAACATTTTCAAGGGTGTTAACACTTCACTAGATACTAAATGCACATGCAATGAGTTAGAGCATCTAGTGGCACTTTGACAACCACATTTCAATACGAGTTTCACCCCTCTTAATAGTACGGCTATCAATCTTAAATGTGATCACACTCACTAAGTGTCTTGATCACCAAAACAAAATAGCTCCTACCATGTATACCTTTGCCTTGAGCCTTTTGTTTTTCTCTTTCTACTTTTCAAGTCCAAGCACTTGATCATCACCATGGCATCATCATCATCATGTCATGATCTTCATTTACTTCACCACTTGGAATGTGCTACCTATCTCATGATCACTTGATAAACTAGGTTAGCACTTAGGGTTTCATCAATTCACCAAAACCAAACTTAGAGCTTTCACCAGTTCATGGCATATGCTTTGGCCCACAAGGGCAAGGCGATGGCCAATGTCACCTACAACCTAGAGGACCCACCCTCGGCGTACAGCAACGAGTCCATCCACAGCTGCCTTGATGGATACACATCGATGGCAAGGGCGGTCCATAGCCTAGAGTATGATCCAAGTGCCCATGACCTTGATGGAGAAGTGGTCATGAGGGCGGGAGGAGGCAAGAAGCATGGCTGGTTCTAGATTGGCGACGGCACAATCAACACGGCCAGTACTCCCACTCTCTCCAAGATTAGAGCACGGAGCACTCATTCCAGTCCGGCGATACGCCCACGGCCGGACTCTACATGGTTCCAGATGAACGCACTCTAGGTTATTTCTATTTTATTCATCGTTCATTGATTTTTACATACTTTTGCATTGCATTGTAACATTGGGCTGAAATATTGTAGGCTCAACTAGAACAAGAAACGAGGCGCCGGGAGGAGCTAGAGGTGAAGATGGATGTAGAGCGGCAGAGGGCGGAGGCAGAGCGACAGAGGATGGAGAAAGAGCGACAGAGGATGGAGCTGCAGATGTTTTGAATATATGAGGGGTGTTTACGCTGTAATCGGTCAACCTCTGCCACCGATGCCAGTCCCTCCTCCTCAACCTGCTCCAAATACTATTTCAGGCACTGTGAGTCACTTTACAACCTTATAATCACTGTTTCTAGTTTATACAGAATCAATCTTACAAACATGCCCAGACACTACAAACTTGGTGACTAATGCTATATGTTTGTTACCAACTAGTACTTAAGCAATCATACTAGGGCACAATGCAACTGAGTAGATATTGCTGATAGTTGCAAGGGTTATACTAGTTAGGCAGCAGAGATACCATACGTGTTGTTCAATATTTTCTCACATATGCAATCTCTTCTGCTTTGTGCAGCATCAATCGGCGGCATCGAATGAGCCTCATGACCCAGCGTGGTCACAATAGAACTTATGGCCTAAGTGACTACTTGTGATTTTATTTGCATTTGTATTTGTGGATTACTTGTGACTATTTGTGGTTGTGAATGAACCTACTAGTGATTCTAAAGTTTATTTGCATTTATGTGTTGTCAATATATCTATATGAACTGTTTGTGATGCTTATTGTAAACTATGTGTGATGCCTGTAATGTTTATTTGAGTGGGGTACGTTATACATGACCGAATAATAAAAACAGGGAATATATGATCGTTTTGCCGAGTGTTACACTCGATAAAGAGGTATTTTGCCGAGTACCTGGGTAAAAACACTCAGCAAAGAGGACACGTGGCCAAAATCTATGCATTCTAGGACTAAAATGGCTTCTTTGTCGAGTGTCTGCGTTGTGACACTCAGTAAAGAAGCCAACATTTATACGTTCTGGGCCAGTCTTTGCCGAGTGTCCAGTATTTGACACTTGGCAAAGATGGCAGGTTTGCCGAGTGCCCAGGATTTGACACTCGACAAAGAAGGCATGTTTGTCGAGTGTCAGATATTGGACACTCGGCAAAGAATTCAGGTTTGCCGAGTGTCAGGTCCGGGACACTCGGCAAACGCGCCGTGACCGTCTCCGTGCCGTCGCGTTACTTTTTTCGCCGAGCGTCGGTTTCAGCTCTCGGCAAAGTATTTGCCTGAGTGCCCAATAGAAAACACTCGGCAAAGAGACGTTTGCCGACACTGTAGATGTCGTGTGCTGTTTGCTGACTGTTACACTCGTCAAATCTTTTGCCGAGTGTCGGCAAAGTCATTGTTTCCGGTAGTGGCTAGTATATATATGATTGCATCATATATAGTTGCTAGGAAAATATAGATAAATGAGTATGTTATTATATAAATGAGTGACCATAATTCCACGCATCAATGCTATTCACAGTTATTTTTGTCGAAGTTGCTTCGTTATGGATGAGTGTTACAAGTGCTAACAACGGTCGTTACTAGATTCCCACATAAACAAAGAAAAATGAGTAGGATGCCGTTATATAACTGAACGATGTCATGCAACAATGATATCCACATTTATTTTGTCATAGTCGCTTCGTTATGGATGTACATTACAAGTGCTAACAATGATTAGTAGATTCCCGTGCAAAATAGGACAGATGAGTATATGTCGTTATATAAAACAAGCATCGCGCAATGCAACAAGGATATTCACATTTATTTTGTCGAAGTTACTTCACTATGGTGCGTCAAGCTAACAATGTTTACTAGCAGATTCTAGCACAAATATAGAGAAATTAGTATGCCGTTATATTACTGAACAAGCATAACGTTATGCACCAAGGATGTTAACATTTATTTAGAGTTGCTTCATTATGGATGTGCGTTAAGAACGGTTATACTAGGTTTGCCCTTGGTTTGGGAAGCAAGGGACTCCTCGCCTATGCAATAATGCTTGTGCAATCCTCTCTACTCATATATAATTATTTCCCCTCCATCCCTATATCTCAATTTGCTTCCTTAATTTGCTCAACCCGTCTCCTTTTCCCACCTATCTATGGCAATAAGTTGTTTCTATTTTGTATCCCATCGAGCCACAAGCAAGCATGCATGGTGGAATGAATCATCTCACCATAGCATGGATGAGCCTCTGTAGTTCACAAACGCGGTTGGGTTGACCACAAGTGCATGGTGAGTTTCAAGTTGAAAGTTTTTAACTTGAGCCAAAAGTTTAAAATGATTTTGAGTTGTGATTGTTGATTTTATCCATTGAAAGTTTTGAAGATTTAGTTGCATGTCCATGGAATTTGATCCTTCAGTGTAGAGCCAAAAGTTTATCATGAATACATCTTTTATTGATAAAAGCATTTTAGCCATTGAAGTCCAACTTGTTCATGCACGGTGCCAACCGGGTAGCTAGGATTTTCATAATAATTTTGATTAAGCTATTGATCAAGCTAATCACTCTATAGTCAGCCAATGTGGTGGCATCCTCCTTCTTAGGCAATAACACAATATTCGTTGTGTTGATAAGATGCATTTTGGTTGTCCTATGATTGTAGAACCCATAGATAGCCTCGATCAGGTCTTGTTTGATAATAGGCCAGCACCGTTTATAGAAGATACTAATGAATCCATCTAGTCTGGGAGATTTTCTGGAGGGATTTCTTTGATTACTACCAAGACTTCTTGCTCTATGATGGGAGCATCTAGTTCATCCAGTTCAAAGGCCTGGTATCCCGATTCTTGCCAATTAAGGGACACGGAGTACTTCTAATCGATGTCCAGCTCGATGTCTAGCTCGATCGTAGACACAACACCATATACTACATTTAGTGTCAAAGTCTTAAGTGATTACACACTCGTTTATAATTACAATGTCCAGCTCGATGATACACACAACACCACGGTACTACTTTTAGTGCTGAAGGCTTAGATGATTTCTTTGGCACCTGAAGTGAGCATATACACAGGTCTATTTGGTATAGCTTATAAGGACATGGCCAACCCAAGCTAACAAAGTAACGGTTTCAAATTCTGCACCAAATCGACACAAAAAGTTGAGGCATTCTCAATCTCGCAACACAACTGCTACTACCATTTACATCATTTCTTCGTCCGCAGAAATGTTGCTTTCATCATCTTTTGTTGCAGTGCCACTGGCGCAATAGCAGCCACTTTTGGCTCCAACACACGAAACAACTACTCGAAATTACATGGACACTACAAGCTAACATGGAAGTTGGGGCATACGGACATGATGTCGCATCGGGGCTGCTCCAAGTGTCGACAGAAAATTTTAGCTTAAAAAACTAGAAGCCAACTGACATATTTTCTACAGCTTTTTCGGGATATGCTTCTCCCCAGTCCTTTTTACTAAAAAGCAGGAGTTGGATCAAAATGGTTTATCCTGACCGTGCTTTTTTCTTTATTTGTGCAGCTTCTCAAATAAATTGTACCAAAAAGGGCCAAATCCTCTCCACGATCCCATTGAGGTCAGTCCTCATGGAATTTCCCCTGACAAAGGACTTATTGAGTATTCTTGAAGATATACCTTCCCTTTAAAAAATATATCTATGAGATATAGTTGTTCTGGAATTGTATCCATCTGTCCTCACTTTTCTACATGACAAAGAAACATATATCCTTAGAAATAAAAAGAGAATCCAAAGGCTAGCACAAGGAAAAAAGTTAATTAACTGATGCGAATTGGGAGAAAAAGTAACTACACTAGGAACCATCGTCTCACTACATAATGTAGCACTCTAAAATTTGCATAATTTTAAAATAGGAGAATTTGATTTATTATGCATTTTTGTGAGCATTTGAATTTAGAAAAATAATAATTTTGTAAAAATAGAATCAAATATAGGTTTACAATCATGTGTGTGCATTCATGCTGCTACATATTAATTTTTGAATGGTTTGATTTGAAATCAAATTTCAACTTGATTTGAATTTTTGCCTTCAAAATTGGTTTGGAAAATGGTTTGAAAAATAGAAAAGGATTTATTTTCTTCCTTCCTCGCTTTCGGCCTGTAGGCCTGTTCCCGCACGGGCCTGCTTCTCCTTTCTTCTCTGCGTCGGCCCATCCCTTCGGCCTGTTTCCAGCGCTGGCCATCTCCCACGCCTGCTTCTCTCGCACGGCCCAGCCGAGTGCCCGGCCCAGCCAGACGCCCGTGCCGCGCGTGACCTCTCTCCGCCCGCTGACACGCTGGGTCCACCTGTTAGGCGTCTCCTTCCTCCTTCGTCTCGTGTCCACCTCGGACACCACCGCGCCGACGCCGTCCGTGTCCGGCTCCGCCACGCCTTGTGCGTCGTGCCGGCCCAAGCCTCTGTGCCCCTTAAATAGCCGTTGAGCTTGTGCTGCCTCCCTATCCCACCTTGCAGCAAGGTTTTCGTCCCCTCGCGAGCCACAGCCGCCATTGCCTAAGTGCCGCCGCGAGAACCGGCCTCCTCGTCGAGCTCCGCTCCCGCCGTTCCTTCTCCGCCGCCGAGGTAACCCTAGGTGAGACCGCCGTCGCCCCCCCCCCCCCTCTCCCGGACCTTCCCGTTTGGAAAACCGAGCACTGTAGGACCTAAACCCTTGTCTCCGGCGAGCTCTTAGCCATTCCGCCCATGGTGCCACCGCGCCTGTTCTATTCCGACCGGCCGCCACCGTCTTCTTCCCCGCCTGATCTGTTTTGGCCCGTTAGATCGGGATCCAACGGACAGTATTCAATGATACCGATTCGGCTGGCCCGTTTTGCAAAAAGGTCCCTCAGTTTTTTCATTATAGAACCCGCCGCCCCTAATGCCTTTCTAGATTCTATTTTCTTCTTCTGAAAGCGTACTTTGGTTCGGTTAGATTGAAAATACGTTTTTAGCTATTTACAGTTTTGCCACTCAACTTGTTTTAGCCATAAACTCTCCGTTTTAACTTCGATTTGATCCATTCAAGTTGCATTAGGATCGTAATTTCATAATCTACATGTTCATACTACTGTTAAGTAGGTTTTCAACTTTTAAAATTCAATGTTAGATTTAATCTATTATTTTACTATAGGAAATCTTGTTTAATTCATAATTTCTTTGTTTTAGCTCCGATTTTTGTGATCTTCGCGTCTATATGTTCGTAGCGAGACATAGATTCGTTTTCTAAACTTGTCATCTTGATTTTATGCTGTTGGTGTACTGTTCTAATCTATAACTTTTATTTGCTATACATGATTGCTCCTAGATGCTTGTATGTTGCTGTGATTATTGAGTATAGACGGTGAGCAGTTTGTGAGAGATCAAGGGTACTATCACTACACCACAACACCAAAATTAGCGATGAACGGTCTGACGCTAAAAGCAGCTACAGCGACAGACAATCTGACTCCAAAAAGTTATAGCGACAGACTTCTGCAGACGCTGTAAATCCTGCCACTAAAAATCTTTAGCGTCAGACAACACTTTTAGCGTCAGATAGTCCGTTGCCTTGAATTTTTTTAACGATAGATAGTCTGCTGCTACTCTTTAGCGACAGATAGCCTGCCAGTACTCTATAGCGACAGACAATTTGAAGTTACAAATATTTTTAGCGACAGATGGTTTAACGAGATCATTTAAATGTATTTAAAAAATAAAAGGCCATTTGGTTGCAAATTAATACAAAAGTAACATCATTGTGCACATTTCTCATACAAATAGATTCATTCATGACCAAGTCCAAACACTCACTAAGACATACATATATGGTCAGCCATTACAAACATGAATCAATGATTCATCAATGATAAGTCTACAGTATCAGCTACCTGTATCCAAAAGAGATAGACTAGCACCTAAATCAGCTTTGAGTGGCAAATCATCCACAAACTTGCTAACTATGATGCAAACTATCAAATATGATGCAAATCATCCACAAACTTGCTAACATTTGTGATCCTGTATCATCAGTAATAAAAAAAAGATAGATGTCACTATGATGCAAACTGTCAAATATGAGGAACATGCAACTGCAAAATAGAATAGAGACGGTAAAAGAGGACGAATAAGCACATTCTAACCGATTACCTTTGCAGCACCAATTTTGTCCTGGGATAGTTTTTTTCGAGGAAGTTGTCATTCTGTATGTCTTCCTGGTCTATTTTTAACAAGAGGTATCAGGTATAACTAAAATGCAACAAAGACAATCCCGTTGCTTGCTTGTCAAATCAATTTCTAGACCTACTTGTGCAATTTCTAGAACATTTGGGGGAAATAGCATGCACAAACCAAAGGAACATGTGCAATAGTCAGCAAGTATGTTGATGAGGTATGGGACTATTAAATATTAATAATATATAAAGTTGTTTAACCAACTGTAGGATGCTTTAGTTTCTCAGCCTAACAGATCAGTAAGGTCACCCAATGTAATACATGACCTGCAGTTTGCTATAATAAGACCCTAAAATCGCACATATGCAGCTTCGAAAACCTCGCTAGACTACTTTTAATATCAAACCAATTGTTTTTCACTGCTTATCTATATCAGGCTAAGAAGTAATGATTTTTTTAAATTGCACACCAAACTGTCACAGCACTGATCAGTAATGATAGTAATGCTCATTCTGCTCACAAATTAGAAATATTTTTATTGTATGCAAAAGGCTAAACAAGAAAATACCTTTCATTTTTATCTTGCACTGAAAATAGCCTAGTGTAAGCTAAAATTGGGAATCTGCATGTAGGAAGACAACAATAAGCTATGTTGGCTCCATGGCACTATACACGTATCTAAGTTACAGAAAAAGTTGCTCTGTTTGGATTGAAAAACACATTGACAGAAAAATGTCAGAGGACAATTTACTATATCAAACACTAAGGATCATTCAGATGGATAGATATATAATTTACACGGAACATAGTAAGGCAGCATAGTTAGACGAACTGTCCATTAACTGAGAGAGCACTGTTTTTTTTATATGAACACTTGACTGGGAAAATAAATGTAGAAATGACTTCAGTTCTTGGTGAAATAAGTAGGAATTGCATGTGAACTCGGAAAATAAATCCCAATTTGCAGTATTCAGAGTTTGAGCTTGGTTGAATCTATTTATTGTACAAGGTAACAGATCAATGACATATGCAACTTGTATCTATGTTAGATATTGTACTGAAAACATAAGGACCATAAATCATATTTTCATCATCTAAACATACTGCCATAGTACGGCAGTGCACAAATACAGTCATAGCATAGTTTACTCTCACATGCACTGATTTAATCCCCCCCCCCCAAACAAAAAAAAGCAGAGACATTATGAATCATTGAATTGGTATGTATGTAATATACAATTAACATTAGCACATGATTTAAGTGCATGTGAACTTATTTTTGAAGGCCACTTGGCTGCAATCATATCTGACGCCATCTAAGTCATAAAGTTCAATGTGGTATACTAAAAAATTAATGTTACACATGTAACATTTACAACCGAATGAAACAGCTTAGGCTAACTTGATTGGGAGTACCATGTCTCATGCTAAATCTATAGATTGTAAATTCTTTGTTGTTAGTCAGAACTTCCAAGTTATATTTGTTAATTTCTAATAATGCATTCACTTGGCAATATAGAAAAGGAACCAGGGGATTGGTTACATCACAAGATACCAGAAACAAGTTTTTTTTTGGAGGATAAGAGCATAGTATAACACAGTTGAAGAAAAACATAAAGCCCGGACAGCAACATTTTTTCCAGTTAGCAGTCAAGTGCAGGAAATAAGATTGGATTGTAGGCTCGGAAAAGTAGGTCATCATTGCATATGCCAAGTGCCTCAGTTTACTAAGAATAACATAAAGGACAATATTTATGTAATGGTTTGTGTCACTCCATATGCCAATTGCATCAATTCAATAAACTTGGAATAGCAATATCATAAAAGACCGAGTATTAGCCATAACATATGCTGAGGCCTCACTTCAAATGCAGATCAGATGAGAATGAAACGATGATAAAAGAGTAATAATCATGGCTGTTCTCATATACCATATTTGAGAAGAAAAAAAAGACACTTGTTTGCAGCATCATTGGCACCGAAATATAGTCAGCAAAAAATACAAAATAACAATGGCATGGAAATATGCTCAGGTTTATTGGACGCACCTCGTAGGCACTATCATATGGTAAAATTGAAATGGCTACTTCATCAACAATAGCATATGCTGGGGATAAAATAAATCAATCAGCAGCATAGGCATCGTACCTCGCAGGCATTGGCATATGGTAAAATTGGAATGGCTACATCATCTGCAATGACATATGCTCAGGATAAAAAAAATAAATCAGCAGCATTGTATACAGTGGGGATTTGTTAGGGGAACAGACCAATACAAAGCACCTGCTTTGTGAACGAATATTGAGTACTAAAATAGATGTAACTGGATTAAGCAAGAGCAGGGGTGTGTTCTCTGATTATATCAAGATGAGATAACATTATTTTTTATTAAAAAAGCAGCAGTTTACTTAATGCCTAAACTGCATTGATCAAACAAATATCTAAAACTTGTACTTACTACAGTTGCAACTACATAATCACATAGATCAAATCAAAGATCCTTATCTGTACTGAGTCAGATCAATTCAAGTTTATTTAGTAAGGGGTAAACATGAGAGGAATATATTTTCTGAGATAGAGCTCACATTTGTTAATAAACTTTGGAGAAAGTAATATGTTTTCTTTATGACAAACACTCAATATGAAGTTCTTTTCAAACACAAACACTCAATATGAAGTTCCAGTACAATGATTATTATCCAATAGAACTCATAATAAAAAGGGGCTCTTGCGTTTGTACCCTTGTTTTGTATCGAAATTGTGATTTTGCCCCTATTTTTTTGACTTTGTGAATTTACCCCTACTGTGCCGTTCACGAAGCACCAGTTTGCCCCTGCTCCGTCATCCACCCCTAACGGTGTTAAACTTTGTACAAAAGGACATGAATGCCCATGCGATTTTGCCCCTGTTTGTTATGCCTAATTGTGATTTTACCCTGATTTGGAATTACAGGACTATTCTCTAAGTAGATACCATTGAAGGGTCAGACAGATGAAAAACTTACAGGACTATTCTCTAAGTAGATACAGAACAGAAACTCAGATATGATGAAATCAAAGGATAATTAGAAATTTGAATAGCTACAGTTCCTGTCCTTCCACATTGATAGATTTATTCACAAAAAAAAAACTTGTCTATTAGATGGAATGGAACCCAGAATCATTCTAAATATTATTAAGTAATGAACACTCCATTCCAAGTTAAAGAAATTTGACTTAGGACAAAGCCAAAATGAACTACGATGTCAAACGGAGGGAGTACAAGACAGGCCATTGTAGTTCTGAATCTGAAGTTCCTATACTGTCAGATTCTTTATTAATGCATATCAAGACCCAGATTTCTGAAAAGCTTTGAGTTGAAACGTTAAAGATTAACAGAAATCACACATAAGGTGTATGGTGTTTATTTTGTAAAACCATGAAGGAAAAGATGCCATTGTATGGAAGACAGAAGCCATAGCATCTGGATGCCTAGATGCTCTTTCAGACACACCAGCAACCAGGGCCTTTGTGTTCCTACCAACTCTTGTGTCAGTAATAAGCATTTTGACTGGGTTCCTGGACTCAAGGTTTGTCAGTTCCCCCTTCTTGAATTTGATCATTTTCCCTAGTTTCAAACATAAGATTTAGTGAACCAAAACAAACTTAGGAGAAATGATAAGAAGGCAATTAACATTCATATGATCTTATGATTATTAATAAATTACTTAAGTTCACCCATTTGCAAAGGTTTCCATGCCTTAGACCTAAAACTAACAAGAGTACAAGACTTCTTTGGTTAAATTACTCATTTCAATACATAGATACATCATCTATAAGTAGGTGCAAGTCAAGAACATATATAACCATCATACCATAAGTAAACTAGGGGAGTTGTTTGAAAAAATAAATAAGTGAACTAGAAGCAATCCTGACTGCGACAAGAGTGGCGGTGCCATTAAGCAATCAACCATTAAGTTATTGCGAACAACCTCAATACGAATTCCACTAGAGGTCAACCCTGAATGCAAAGGCATTTCAATACTACCAGTTTTAAATAAAGGTTTAAGAACTCATCAATTTCATAGCATACCGAAAGTGCTGACCGAATTGTCGATGCCAGAAGGCTTGCCATGAATGATCTTTCCCCTTGGAACGCCCATTGGTTGACCAGCTCAAGATCACCCTTCTCCAACACCTCCCACCCCTCAGCACCCCTGCGTGCTCCAACACTGACTGCGCCAGCAGCCGTCAATAGAGCCCCTGACATGGACACACAGAATGCCGACGACGAGCCGAGCCCTGCACCCATGGGCAGGTCCGAGGTCACCACTGCCTTGCCAGGCCTGCATCTGCACAAGAACACAGCGAACAACCACATGTGTGAAAAAACGTGATGTGAGCACAGACTGCAAACGGGAAGGGAGAAGCAACCAACCCCAGAATGGAGGTGTAGAGGAAAAGGAAAGCGGACAGACCGGCAGAGAGCCAGATCTTGGCCTCAGGGATCTCCTGGTCCTCCAAGAGCCTGGCAATGGTGGCCAGTTGGTCAGGGGAGCACGGCGCCGGAACCTCGGGGTTGGCGCTGATCTCCTCGCCTAGCGCCCCGCGGAGGCGTGAGCACGGCCACGAGAAGGTGAGGCCCGAGTCCCTGAGGTACAGCTCCACCGCGCCGGAGTCAGCGCCGCCACCCTCTCCTGCGTGGCACCGGGAGAGAGGAGCTGTGAGAAGGGTACCAGCGGCGGCGACGCGACAAAACGAAGAACCGAAGAAGCCAGGGTGGGTGGGAGCACCTGTGGGGCGGAGGAGGGAGGACCTGGTGTAGAGATCGATGGCGGCGGCGACGGCGGCGGAGCCGTGGACGACGGCGTGCTCGCCCGCGAGGATGATCTTGCCGGGCGCGCGGGCGCACACTACCGCTGGTCCCCGATACCCCGCCGTGCCGACGACTGCATCCATGGCACCGAAGGCGACGAGATCCGCGGCCAAAGAAAACGGAACTGGAGGACGGACTGGGAGGGTGTGTGAGCCGCGCGATCCCTGTCCTCGCGGCGTCCTTGGCTCTGGAGCTCGAGGTGGCCGGTACCGTCAGTAGTGCATCTACTGGCGTCGTCGCTGTCGGTCCTCCGAAGGTCAAACGGGCGGAGCTGCCAAGAAATAGGAACAGCGAACAACCACTTGTCGTCGGAACGGGTCGAGCGAAGGGGTGAGAAAGGAGAAAGGGACGGAGGGTATCGTTGTCTTTTCATATATAGGTGTTTTTTCTTTTTTCTTTTTTTTTTTACCATTTAATCGGATTGACTTTGTCCTCGCAAGAAGAAATGACAAACGAGCATGCTTGGATTGCAAGGTGATACCAGGGGAGTGTATTGTTTCTCAACATAAGCTTTTGGTGGCAGATTTTCGTTTTCAGATGCGTGCCCGTAGGGATAAACAAGCTAAGATTGAAAGAACAAAGTGGTGGAAACTGAAAGGGAAGACGTCAGAGGTATTTAGGGAAAGGGTTATCAAAGGGGGCTCTTGGAAGAAAGAAGACAACACAACAACAACAACAACAACAAAGCATTTAAGTCCCAAACAAGTTGGGGTAGGCTAGAGTTGAAACCCAACAGAAGCAATCAAGGTTCAGGCACGTGAATAGCTATCTTCCAAGCACTCCTATCTAAGGCTAAGTCTTTGGGTATATTCCATCCTTTCAAGTCTCCTTTTATTGCCTCCACCCAAGTCAACTTCGGTCTTCCTCTGCCTCTCTTCACGTTACTATCCTGACTTAGGATTCCACTACGCACCGGTGCATCTGGAGGTCTCCGTTGCACATGTCCAAACCATCTCAACCGGTGTTGGACAAGCTTTTCTTCAATTGGTGCTACCCCTAATCTCTCACGTATATCATCGTTCTGAACTCGATCCCTTCTTGTATGACCGCAAATCCAACACAACATACGCATTTCCGCGACACTTAGCTGTTGAATATGTCGTCTTTTCATAGGCCAACATTCTGCACCATACAACATAGCAGGTCTAATCGTCGTCCTATAAAACTTGCCTTTTAGCTTCTGTGGTACCCTTTTGTCACATAGGACACCAGACGCTTGCCGCCACTTCATCCACCCTGCTTTGATTCTATGGCTAACATCTTCATCAATATCCCCGTCCCTCTGTAGCATTGATCCTAAATATCGAAAGGTATCCTTCCTAAGCACTACTTGACCTTCCAAACTAATATCGAAGGAAGAAGACGACATAAACAATATGTGGGACAAGATGGCAACCAACATTCGGAAGGTAGCCTCAGAGGTATGTGGAGTAACCAAAGGAAGGGGACGTAAGGTTAAAGATACTTGGCGGTGGAACGAGGAAGTCCAAAGGACTATTAAGGAGAAGAATGCTATAGACGCTTGTACCATGACAGGAGTGTGGACAACATAGAGAAGTATAAGGTGGCAAAGAAGACTGCAAAGCGAGCTGTAAGTGTGGCAAAGGGTAGAGCGTACGAGGATCTTTACCAACATTTGAGTACGAAGGAAGGAGAGAAGGACATTTATAGGATGGCTAGGGTTCGTGAGAGAAAGACACGGGATTTCAACCAAGTTAAGTGCATTAAGGATGAAAGGGAGCATCTCTTGGTAAAGGAGGATGAGATCCGACATCGATGGCAAGAGTATTTTGACAAATTGTTCAATGGTGAGAATATGGACACAACCTTTCAGTTGGATGACTCTTTTGATGACACCAATAGGCGCTTTGTGCGGAGAATCCAAGAATCTGAGGTCAGAGAGGCGTTGAAAAGGATAAAAGGAGGTAAGGCGATGGGATCGGATGGTATCCCAATCGAGGTGTGGAGATGCCTCGGGGACATAGCTGTAGTATGGTTAACCAAGCTGTTCAACCATATTTTTCGATCGAACAAGATGCCTGATGAGTGGAGGAGAAGTATATTGGTACCGATCTACAAGAATAAAGGGGATATTCAAAGTTGTACAAATTACCGAGGAATTAAGTTGATGAGCCATACTATGAAGCTATGGGAGAGAGTTATCGAGCATCGCTTGAGAGCAATAACGCGGGTCTCTATGAACCAATTTAGTTTCATGCCCGGAAGGTCAACCATGGAAGCCATTTTCTTAATAAGACAAGTTATGGAGCGGTATAGGGAGAAGAAGAAGGACCTACACATGGTTTTTATTGACTTGGAGAAGGCTTATGATAAAATACCAAGGAATGTTATGTGGTGGGCGTTGGACAAACATAAAGTCCCAACGAAGTATGTCGGGCTCATTAAGGACATGTACAGCAATGTTGTGACTAGAGTTCGAACAAGTGTTGGAGACACGGATGACTTTCCGATTAGGATAGGACTACATCAAAGGTCAGCTTTGAGCCCTTATTTGTTTGCTTTAGTGATGGATGAGGTCACAAGGGACATACAAGGGGACATCCCTTGGTGTATGCTTTTCGCGGACGATATAGTGCTAGTTGATGAAAGCCGGACAGGAGTGAATCAGAAACTAGAGTTATGGTGGAAGACTTTGGAGTCCAAAGGTTTTAGACTTAGTAGAACTAAAACTGAGTATATGAGATGTGACTTCGGCACTACTACTCGAGAGGAGGAGGAAGATGTTAGTTTGGAAGGTCAAGTAGTGCCTAGGAAGGATACCTTTCGATATTTAGGATCAATGCTACAAAGGAACGGGAATATTGATGAAGATGTTAGCCATAGAATCAAAGCAGGGTGGATGAAGTGGCGGCAAGCGTCTGGTGTCCTATGTGACAAAAGGGTATCACAGAAGCTAAAAGGCAAGTTTTATAGGACGGCGATTAGACCTGCTATGTTGTATGGTGCAGAATGTTGGCCTATGAAAAGACGACATATTCAACAGCTAAGTGTCGCGGAAATGTGTATGTTGCGTTGGATTTGCGGTCATACAAGAAGGGATCGAGTTCGGAACGATGATATACGTGAGAGATTAGGGGTAGCGCTAATTGAAGAAAAGCTTGTCCAACACCGGTTGAGATGGTTTGGACATGTGCAACGGAGACCTCCAGATGCACCGGTGCGTAGTGGAATCCTAAGTCAGGATAGTAACGTGAAGAGAGGCAGAGGAAGACCGAAGTTGACTTGGGTAGAGGCAATAAAAGGAGACTTGAAAGGATGGAATATACCCAAAGACTTAGCCTTAGATAGGAGTGCTTGGAAGACAGCTATTCACGTGCCTGAACCTTGATTGCTTCTGTTGGGTTTCAACTCTAGCCTACCCCAACTTGTTTGGGACTTAAAGGCTTTGTTGTTGTTGTTGTTAATCAAGCATTTTAGACGATGTTATAAAACAGGGGTAGACGGAAGCTTCGTTTGAAAAAAGCGAGGGTAAAATCACAAAGTTAAAAAAAAGAGGGGCAAAATCACAATTGAAGTACTAGACAAGGGCAAGAACGCAATTCTCCCTAATAAAAATGAGCTGTGCTGCTGCACTAGTTACTGAAACTCCTATTCAGACAAGCACGAGTTGCAACATCTAGCGCTGAGAAATGTTGAATAAATGGTAGCAGCCACACCTGAGCAGCATCTAACCTTGCTTTTTGCATTGCTTTCATCACTGCAGCTCCAGTTCTCAATGCATCAACAGTCTCTGTTGTAGCTTTAGCCCATGTTTTAAAGGCGGCTAGGCGTCCAGGCGAGTGCTTGGTACGCCTAGACACCTAGGCGACAAGGCGCCACTGTTTCCCAAGGCGAGCTGGGTACGCCTGGACGCCTAGGCGATGCCTTTAAAACATGGGCTTTAGCTGCTTCTAACATGAGCATCTCTATAAAAAAATGGGTTATACAGCTAACACACATAATAGACCTTACTATGCACAGGAAAGTAGAAGCCGTGAGTCGACAGTTCAGCACCAGCGTCTCGCAGAACTGGCAGCCAACGAGCCCCTCCATGTGCAGCACCAGCAGCTGGAACATGATCGTCTTCGTCCTACGGCGACCAGCACATCCCACAGCACCGGCAGCGGCTGCACGTGACTGCATGAGTTAAAATTAGCCTATGATAATGTGCAAATCTTATGCATAGATGGTGATTTAATCCAAAGTAACCTGAGATAAGCACACAAAAAAAGGAGATGAGTTTTCCAACAGAGAAACCAAAGCCAAAAACCAGGGGTAAATCCCCAATTTCTCTCCAGAAACCCTAATCCTAATGATAAGATTAGAAAATCTCACCAACGAAGGGCTCCGCTCGTCCCGGCGGCCATGAGCTCAGGCCAGCTGCGCCGCGAGGGCTCGGGACGTCGCACCTCCGCCTTCTTCCGCGCGGCCGCGGCATCAGAAAGGGGGCCACGCGTGGGGCAGCTGAGGGCACCGGCAGCTGCTGCGCCGCGTGCGCTTGAGGGTAGCGCACTGTGCACGCACGCTTCAGAGGCCATTCTTGGAGGCAGCGACGGTGGTGGCGCCTTTCTTGGAGGCGGGTGACGGACCTGGAGGCGGCGACAGCCCTGGCGCGGGCGACGTCGACGGCCCCAGAGGCAGGAGCCCCGGAGCTTGATGCGGCACTCCGCCGCGGTGGCAGAGCAAGGTAGCATGGAGTGGTGGATGGAGGCGGCTGAGATGGGAATTGGGGATTTAGGGTTGGTGTCGACCCTTTATTTGGATGGAAGGATGGCACAACAATTACCAAGCTACCCTTGGCCGGGTGTGGGGTCCATTTTTTTAGCGACAGACAGATCGACCATGTATCTCTTTTTAGCGACAGACGGATTAACGGTAAATATGAATATCTATAGCGACAGACAATCAATTAGTAAATGGGGATTTAGCGTCAGATGGTCTCTAAGTTATCTTTAGCGTCAGATCATCCATTGCCAAATATATTTTTTAGCGTTAGATGTCTGACGGTGAAGCGGTGTTGTGGTGTAGTGTATTTTGACGAGTAGGATCAATAGGAGTACTTTGCTCAAGGCAAGTATAGCATGGGATCATCTTTGTTTCATATTTACTTTAATACATTAAATTCATGTTGCATGTGTCGCCTTGATAGAAATTCCCTAGAATTGAACTTATACCTTGTCACCTACGGGATATGCATTGGGTAGCTTTGCTAGTGCTCAATTAAACCATGATCTTGTAACTTGACTAATGGTATATGCAATAAAAATTAAAATATGACTTTTTAGCAACTTGGAAACAGGGGGCTAGAGTGTTTAGCTACTTTCTAAATGCTTCATATTCCTCTTCCTAAGGACTTATCTATAAGTGATCATCCAGGACTTATAGTACAGCTGTGAGGGCTACATGGCTCTGATTTTAGCTCAGTATGAGGACCTTTTCTAGCTTGTTAGTGGTTATCTTTATTGGCATAAGAATGGCTTGCCGAATCGGGTATAGTGCGGCCTCTGTCCCCATGTGTATAGGCTGCGTGTCAATGTGCCATCGGGAAGGGAGGGCTCTACATCTGTTTGCTGAGTGAATCTAATTGCCCTAACTTATTAGATGAACCTTTGAAAGGCTTCATAGTGACCCCTGCCTACTCACCTTGGAAGTGTTTTGAGAGTAATTAACTCGGGCATATGGGTATCATGACTCACAATGAAAGTGTACAACCTCTGCAGAGTGCAAAACTGGTATATCAGTCATGCTCATGGTCACGAGCGGCCTTGGAACCCTTACGGAATAGATGAACACTAAGAATTATCTGTTTATGCTATTCATTATTCATGTTTACATTGATCATATGTTTTGCATTGAGAATTGAAACAACTTGTTGCTACTCTTAAGCTAAAATTGTGACAACTAAAAGCTGAATGCTATTAAACCTGTGTCAAGCCTTTTGAGCCTCATGAACCCCATGTTACACTTATTGAGTATGACATGTACTTACGCTTATTTATTTTTATTACATGGATAAAAATCTCGGATGGGTAACAGATGGCTATGGTCATGACGATTTTCCTGAGGACTACTAGTCTTTTGGTCAACCAGTTGACGTCCCTGTAAAATAGAGCTTCCGCGAGAGATCTTTTCGTTATACTCCCGCTATATCTATGTGAAGACTATGTATTAATATTCGTGATGTAATAAACACTTATAATGATACTATTCATAATTTGTCGGCTTATGTGTGTGACTGATCTCTGGACGCATATAAGATTTTGCATCCCATTTTATCCTTAAAATCGGGTGTGACAGATTGGTATCAGAGCTGTGTTGACTGTAGGACGCAAGCCTAGTTTGCAATGGTCGTTTTAGCTTCTTTTGTTTCACTCATTTCATGCTTTCTATCTCACCCTTGCTATTTGCTAAAGATTTATACTTCTTTTGTCTTACTCTATTATAAAAATTATTGCTTCTAATCTAATCTAACTAAATCTAATTCTATAGATGCCTTGTGCCAGTAAGACTGCTCGCATCAGCATCGGAGGTTACTACCCGCCTCGTGGTTTGTCCATGGAGCCTGAGGAGGAGGAACCCCAGGAACAAGAATTTGATTCGCCAACACCGGTACCTACGCCTGAGCAAGTCCAAGAAGAACCCAAAGAAGCCAAGGTCGTCTAACTGTCCTACGATGATGATGAGGAAGACATAGTTGAAGAGGATGAGCCAATCCCGTCCCTAGGGTGGACGACAAAGGTTTGGTATAAGCTGGGATGTGAATCCTCCGTTTCATACCACCGACTCATGAGCATTCTTCAGACCTACTACGGTGGCTGGGATGCAGCTGTGGAGTACGTCTGCAATGAACATACGCACCCTCTAGAAGACACCTATTGAAAGACCAGGGTGTGCATCTCCATCAAGGACGAACAGAAAGGCGCATATTAGCTGGATTCAAACTATGCGTATCATGCTCACTGTGCTACTATGGAGGATAGCATAGAAGATCCAGCCACTGAAACTTGCATAGGTCTCCGTGTCGTCGATTCGAGGATATGAAGGATGACCAATATCGATTCCTCCCTCACCAACACCTGGAATTAGGATGGTCAATGATGGACCCTCAGGGCACGGATCCAACAACCCAAGTGATGGTACACTTTGGCTATGAGTCAATAGCAAAGATTCGTCAACTAAAGGATCAGTTGAAGGCACAACAGAAAACCACCAAGAGACACTAAAAGGTGATAGATGAACAAAGGGTGTGCCTATGAGGAGCTTCTCCATAAACCTTGTCCATAGATGTTGGAGTCCCTTTTATGTAATAAAACGATAGTAGAACGAGTCAAGTTAAGTCTAGTCGAGTCTATTAGTGTGGTGTGAACATTGGTGTGCCTAGTTGATTTGTTATTATGTTTATGTGTGAGTTGGATTTTTGTAATGAGTGCTGGAACTTTGTGAGCATGTCCGCAAGTTTCATAGTTAAGAATATTAAAGTTTGAGCCAATAAATAAATAGTTGGGTTTGGTATATCTTGTTCTCTCATAATCTGTTTTTTAGAGCAGTCTGCCTTTATCTTAATGCCAATTAAAATCTACACGACCAAAAATTATGAAATTTTTATGGAAATAACTAGACTTAAGTATTTTTTCCAATGCCTCTGGAATCACCCCTATATCTGATCTAGTTTGGGAGATATCACTGTTTCAAGATAAAATTTCTGCGCAGTCTAGAATCTAGAAACCGTTTCGGTTGTATCCTATTTTTCAGTAACCTAACGATAGAATCTAGGAATGTGGTCTGCATAAAAGTTGTAGATAATTTCTTAAGATTTCCAACCATATAAAGTACACCTATTTTGGATATCTAAAACTCGAGATATGACTATTTTACCGAGCTGCTGATGTTGGAACTCGTCTAGAAAATTTTCAGAATGTATTCTAACTTGGAAATCTCTAAATCTTAAATATTTGTGTTAGATGACAGATGTCTAGAAGAGGAAGAGGCCGAGGTCATGGAGGTGTTCCCCCACATCCACCACCACCACTGCCACCGACAATTGAGCAACTTCTGGTAGTGCAGACACAGCTCATGCAAGCGTTGGTGCAGAATCAGCAAAACCATCCAGTTGGTGGAGCACCGCGTGATAAGCGTGGTGAATTCTTGAAGGGCCGTCCCCCAGTGTCACTGGAAGCAGATGATTGGCTTCGTGCAGTGGAAAAAAAACTCAACATAACGCAGTGCGATGATCAATAGAAGGTGTTGTACGCTTTAGGACAACTCCAGAGATAAGCTCAAGACTGGTGAGAGTCATTTGAGTATGGATGTCCCGCCAATGCTCCTCCTATCACCTGGCTGGAGTCTGAAGAAACACATGTTTTAGTTGGTACTTCACGATCCAGTACATATAAAACCCAGCGAGCTGCTCTGCTAGTGAGCAACAACGAGGTCTGTACAAGAGCGGCAAGCAAACAAAGAGCTGATGAAACGGACAGCACCATACAGAGATAGATACACAGGCACAGATCGATAACCACCCAGGCTGGTTTTAAGACCAGTCACTACTGAAACCTCCTGGAGCAGTTCTGTGGCTTCTGGTCCAGCGAGAGCATCGTCCACTTCAGGCCCCAGCAACGAGCATCCCTGGTGACTTGCAGCTGGCCACGAGCATGTGAGCATCCACCGTCTTCTCCTCTAGGCCCTGTGCCTACAGCAAAATCAAGACAGAAGAAGAAACCAAAACAAGGAGAATTGATTGATTGAATCGAATGAATTGAATGCTGACTTGTAACACCTAAAAAATTGCACCATTTTAAAATAGGTGAATTGATTTAATTATGTATACTTGTGAGCATTTAAACTTAGAAAAGTAATAATTTTTATTAAGTTAAAAACAAATATAAGGTCTACATACATGTTTGTGCATTCATGCTGCTGCACATTATTTTTGCATCGTGTGGTTTGTAATCAAATTTCAAATTAATTTAAAAAGATTTGAAAATGAAATTGAAAAAGCTTGAAAGAAAAAGAAAAACGGATTTCTTCTCTCCCTCTCATCTTTTCTGGTTTTTGGCCCACCTTCTCTCGGCAGCCCGCTCGGCCTCACTCCCTTTCTCGCAGCCCAGCGGTAGTGCCGGCCTGCCTTAGCTTCGCGCTGGCCCGCTCTCTCTCCTTCCTCACTCATGGGCCGCTCAGGCCGAAGTCCACCGCGGCCCACTACCGCCTTTCCTCTTTCTCTTGCGCAGCCCAGTGCCGAGCAGCAGCCCAGCCGAGCCGTCCCCTCTTCCTCTGTCGCTGGCAGCCAGGGCCCAGGCGTCAGGGGCATCTTCTTCCCCTTCGTCGTGTCCGAGCCGGACATCACCGGTCGAGAGTCCGCGCTCGCCCCGCTTTCCCCTCCGTTTTGCGTGTGTCGCAAGCCGCCTTGCACTCTTAAATAGCAGCCGCGCCCCGCGCCACTTTCCATCGAAGCTGAGCAAATTCGCCATGTCTCCGTGCCCTAGAATAGCACCGCCGCAAGCTTTAGCACCACTGCCGCCGTCCAATCGCCGATTCACCGCTTCTCCGCCTCCGCAACTTCCTTGCCGATCTCAACGAGAAGGTAAGCAACCCTCAGGTACATTCTAGCCCCTATCTCACATTCTACCGTCGGAACCACGCCGTCGTAGTTCTCCAGCGAGCTCTGAGTCGCCCCAACTGAGCCGAGCTCGTCCCCGTGCCATCGCAGCCCTTTCGAAGTTCGTCGCGCCTCCCTCTTGCTCCCCGTCCTTTTCCCGTGTCATATGGGGGTCGGATTTGCCCAAACCAACAACACCGGCGATCTCCTCGCCGCCGTTCATGACGGACCGCCACGTCGGCTTCACTGTTCCGACTGCCGGAAGGGGAGCCCTACATTCACAGGGCACAGGAACCTAGCGGCTCTAACTTGTTTGACGAACCTTTGAAAGACTTCATAGTGAACCCTGCCTGCTCATCTTGGAAGTGTTTTGGGAGTTATAAACCCGAGCATATGGGTATCATGACTCACAGTGAAAGTGTACAACATCTGCAGAGTGTAAAATTGGTATATCAGTCGTGCTCACGGTAACAAGCAGCCTTAGAACCCTTATGGAATAGATGATCACTAAGAATTATTGGTTTATGCTATTCATTATTCATGTTTACATTGATCATATGTTTTACTTTGGGGTTGAAACAACTTGTTGCTACTCTTATGCTAAAATTGTGACAATTAAAAACTGAATTCTGTTAAACCTGTGTCAAGCCTTTTGAGCCTCATGAACTCCATGTTACACTTGTTGAGTACAACACGTACTTACCCTTGTTTGTTTTCATTATTTGGATAAAAATCCCAGATGGATAACAGATGGCTATGATAATGACGACTTCCCTATGGAATACTAGACTTGTGGACAACCAGTTGACGTCCCTGTGATATGGAGCTTCCACGAGAGATTTTTCTTTATACTTCCGCTACATTTATGTGAAGACTATGTCTTATTATTCGTGATGTAATAAACACTTATAATGATACTATTTATAATTTGTCGTCTTATGTGTGTGGCTAATCTCTGGGCACACATAAGATTATGCATCCCATTTTATCCTTAAAATCAGGTGTAACATGACTGAATCGAAGAACTCCTTTTGATCAACCAGATCATCACCATCTTCAGCAGGGTCAATAGCTATATATGGACTGTGCCATGGGACTGAACAATAACGTGGCTCTTCTTGGCAACTAACATCTCAAACTTCCTCATAAAACGTCCATCCCTCCGGTCATGAGCATCCAACATCTTCTCCTCACAGCCCTGTGCGTACTACCTACAGCAAAACAAGACAGACTAAGTAGAAGAAGCAACCAAAACAAGGAATGGATTGACTGAATCGAAGACACCTTCCCTCCGACTACGAGCATCCACCATCTTCTCCTCACAGCATTGTGCCTACAGCAAAAAAGAGAAGACAAAGTAAAACAAGCAACTAAAACAAGAAGAATCAACTGAATTCAATTCGTTAGTATTTCAGTTTGAAAAATCCTAATTGGACATCGTTGCGGGTGGTGGCAGGCAAGCTCCGACAGGTTGGTGCAACTCCTCAACTCTGGCCACGGTGGCAGCTTACTCCACACCAAAAAAATTAAGTGACATAGGTGATAAGAACAACACTTTATACACACACAGACAAGAAGAATCACACATGAATCTGGTACTAAAGAACCAATCCTAATCACCTGATATACTTCACAAACAAAGAGTACCACAACATTATGCATTTCTATTAACTTCATCTGACAGGACATTATACTCTTTCAGTGTAGTAGCTAAAATACGAAAACCACTAAACCTTCAGACTCTTTCAGTGACTTCACAGTAGCTAAAATACGATAACCACTAAACATTCAGAGCAGTGGCGGACGCAACTTTGTAGTATTGGGTGTTCAAAATATTATCTCTTTTCTTTTCTTCTCTTAATTAACTATGTCTAACTCTACTGGTAACTAATTTATATTTTTTAAAAATAAAATGACTTTATAGAATATATAATACTCTTTTACAAATTCAAGGTTGTCACACAATATTTGGTGGTTGCTTTTATGTTTTACAGTAACTAACTCATCATGCATGGCTTTGTAAGTATGGGATGGCCACTTAAATATATAGGTGTTTATATAGGCTATATGATGATACTCTGTGGCAACCTTACACTTTACTATATTTATAGAATCTCCCTCATGCTTATCCATTTACTAGATAATTACCATCATGCAAAATATCCCAAGTCTAAAATATTCAATACTTCAGCCTTAAAGCATGGCAAACACGTCTTATGTTTTCTTGCCATTTATCTAGAAAGTTCCTCATGTGAATGTTGCCTATTGCACATGTGAAAGCAAACCAGTCACACCCAAATTTTTATTCTATGAGGATATTTTTTCCTCTTCAAAAATATTTTTTCCTTCTGTTAGAACAATGAAAGTGCATCTAGGCCCCCTAGTGGATTTTGAAAAAAAAAATGACTAATGAGTTTGATGGATTTTGGATAGGTTTCATTACATCATATCAAACTCATATCAATAAAGAAAAGATAAGCAAATTGATAAAGCAAAATGAGATAAAGAGAAATGGGTATGATTTGATCTCCAACGATGGCTTTCTTACATGAATAAGAAGAGATTGATAGTTGACTAGTATTAATCAAGGTCAAAGAATGAATGAAAAACAAATAAGTGGAGAAATGGCAAACCAAAGTGCGTAAAGGAGAAGAGACATGAACTTATGCATATATATTGTCTCATTATGTTGGCTTGCACCTACATTGTGGAATATCATTGAACTAAGCAACTTGACAAGCATAATATGGATATATAAAAAGGACATGTGTGTTGATGGATATCAAATGAAGTCTCAAATGTGAAGCTCGGTCAAGTTGTGCAATAGTAAATCAATATAAGAATTGTTGAGTAGTAAGTTCATTGAAACAATCTAGTTCAAGCGAGAACAATGCTAATAAAGTGAGATTTCAATGTGTGCCTATTGGTGGTGCAAATCAAGATTGATTCAAGGTGGGGAAGATGAGTGAAGGAATGTACAAAGTTGGGCTTCGAGGTACTAAGCGTAGATGAAGGGCAAACAATGGCTTGACATCGAGGGGTCAAGGAGTGAAGGAATGTACTAAGTTGGGCTTCGAGGTACTAAGCGTAGATGAAGGGCAAACAACGGCTTGACGTTGAGGGATCAAGGCTACGGTGAAGAAGCACTTGGGAATCCTAAAGGACTAATCAAGCCACAAGAAGTAATTCTTGGTGAAGCATCAAATCTTTGTTATATCATAAGTGAAGTGGCTTGAAGCCATTCTATTAAGCTCAAATGTGTTGAAATGGTTCAAGTTACAAGCTTAAGGTGGATTTTCTCAAGAAGAATGAGACAAAGATTATTGCAAACCATTATGAAGATATATTGAGAAGAATTGACATATGAAAATATTGAAGACTCAAGTGCTGGAAATATACATGTCTTTTTTTATCTTGAGTATATGTATGTTGTACTATTTAAGAGGCATGCAATATGAACAATTTGAAAGTCTCAAGTGCTCAAACCAACCAAAATCTAAGTGCTAACATGAGACAAACACATGCCACAACACTTTCACTTGTTGGTCTTAGAGCTTGTTTTCAATTGCGATGATTAGCCCTTTGAATTAATAAGCTTTCCGGGAAGTCCAAGATAATTGAAATTAGAGTTCAGAGCTAAAAGTTATGGCGTTTTTGTAAAGTAACTTGTGCTGCTTTTTGGGGTTTTGGATGTCTTGAAGTTTTCATCAGAAGTTCTGGTACACGCACTTCAGAAGTTAAGATTTTGCACAAGTGTTCATAGGTCAGTGCAACTTCAGATATCCATTATTGCTATTTGGATTGAGCCCATTTGTTTTCCCAACTCTTATGTTTTTCTAATTTTAAACCCCAAACTATAAAACCTTGTAAATTTGTCATCTCAATTCTTTAGTCCATTCAATTTTGGCCTCTCAACTTGGTTTTGATAGTTTTTAGGTAATTTAGGCCCACCTACCAGCATGGACCCACATATAATACACTCATCTCTCTTTTTTCTCACTCCCTTTCTTAGCGTCATCACCTCCACCTCCACCTCCATCTCGTCCTCCCTCTCTTCCTTCCCCATCTATCTACCATCGTTGTTGCCTCTCTTCCTCTCGATCTGTTGCCTATAGCATGTAGGTCAGTAGGATAGGTGTGAGACTGAAGCACATGGAGGGTATCCACATCCATGCATGGGTGAGAGGAAGCTCTCTGATGGTCAAGGTTGAGCCCTATGAGCGGGGCATAGTAAAAGCATGCGTTGTCCTCAGCGTGTGGGTCTATGATGAGATTTTTTCTGAGGGTGCATCCACTACTAATAGTACAGGTAGCTGCCTGCCATTCCTTGTAGTACAAAGATGCATATCATTGTATCGTCGCTCAAGATTCATGTATTCTCTCCACTGTCATCCCTGTCTTGTTCCTCCATGCTCCCACAATGGCTACCTACTAAGCAGCAACATGCCACTGCTACTATGGGGCACTAGCAGGCAATAATACCACATCGATGTCGGGATGCCCAAGATCCACTTCAAGCCTAGCCAAACCTGATGGATAGTGCACGCACATTGATTTGTCGTCTCTTAAGTTCCAATCCACCACAGGATGTTGAAATCTAGCACTGTTCCAGACTCCCAATTATATCCAAGTATTCAATGAGCAACATGTGTACACAACGCTTCATCACTTTCACTTCATGTAAAGTGCATATGTGGATCTAGATATGTATGTGCATATATTGATTCATATTAGCTCTTTCCTTCCGGTCTTCTATGAAATCATCTTGGTAATTTGACCATACTTCATTATTGATTACAATATGTTTTTCTTTCTCCTCGATTACGAGCTGACTCGAGGTAGCAAACGAGTCGAGTCGGACGTTTAACTTCTTATATTAGGATAAAAACCCAAAACAATATGCATGAATCATGTAGTCTTTATAGATGTATCCATATTATTACTGGGATTTAAGTGCCTACCAATTTATAATAAAAAGGTGGGCTAATAAAATGGTGCACTGAAGATAATCTATCTTGACATGGTCACCTTTGCCATGGTCAAAGAGAATATTTTAGAGAAATAGATGGGGATGGCTGATAAACCAGAAAAATTTCATAGATGTATATAAAAAAAACCTACGGTGGAGTAGCAAATTAATAATAAAATAAACATCTCGATCCCAACCTTCATCCACGTCCCTCGCTTCCCTCCTCGCGTTCTTTCTTTCATTCGCCGCCGACACCGCGTGCTCTCTCTCTCTCTCTCTCTCTCTCTCTTTGTCTCTCTCTACGATGACTGGGTGGGTTACTGCCGCCACCGCCCTACCCCATGTGGTGAGGCCTTAGCCTACCTCTACGCTAGTGATGAGCACCCACCAGGTATTCCCACCACTTTTCTCTTTCATGTCTGCTATGCGAAACCAAGTTCTCGATTTTTTTTAAAAAAAATTGAGTTCTCAAACTCTAACCTCAAACTATTTGGCTATTTGATGCCTACTAACTTCTAACCTTTTGGTAAAAAATATTGGGTGTACATGTGTGGATTTTTTTTATTTTTAATCCTTTTTTAATAAATATTTTAATACTAACCGCTCCCAAAAAGTATTTGTGCAATCTTACCCTTTTGGTCACGCCAGCGGCGCTGGCGCGCCACATGCGCTGGCGCAATAGGCCATGCCATGCTACCGTGCATGGTTGACCAAAGCTAGCGTGGTGGAGCATGGGCCCCACCATGGCACGCCAGCAAGTCTGGCGTGATAGCACTGTCATGCCAATCCGCCTGGCGTGACAAGGCCATATAGGGTTTGGCTGGCCCGGCCCACTTTCCTTTCTCGCTCTCCCTCTCCTTACCACCGTGCACCTAGGTGCCACCGCCAATGCCACCCCGCCACCCTGACTGCCCATGCCATCTTCGCCCATGCCACTGGCAAGTTGAGTAGCTGCTCTTGCTACCCTCTCTCTCCCTCTCCCTTCATGCGGCAGGGGAGCAGCTCTAGGGAGAGTAGGCTGGCTCCTCGCTTCCTCGGTGCCTTGCCGCGGCGGCGCCGTCAGCAAGGCTTACCCTAGCGCGTGGTCCATGACCTCCCTGCTCCATGGACTCAAGTACACCTCTAGGTTGATCTTCCCCTCTCTTTTTCTTGATTTCTTGCCTCATTAGTTGCATGACTAGGGTTAGGAAATTTGGGATGTTATGAATGTTTTTAGCGTTGGTTGTTAGTATTTGATGCGTAGATTAGGTTTAGGATATACTCTGCCCGTGGATTGGGCATAAATTACGTGTTGCATGGATGTAAGTAGTTGATGCATGGAGGATTTAGATCGGTATGTTCGTTGCCTTTGTTGACATCACTATGAAGTTTGTGATATTGTAGTGTACTAGTGAATGCACATGATATATTTTTGAAATGTGTAGTTCTTGTTGGTGTTGATGTGTTCGTTCATATTTTGTAGATGGATCGGTTAGTGCGATTGTTTCATGGTGGCAAAGTAAAAGGAAATGGGGAGTTCCAAAGCATGCACGAACATGTTGAGTTCATTAGTGGACCTCCTACCTTTGATGCATTGGTTAGCAAGTGCTGGAATAAATTTGGGTGGCCACTAAGTTTGAGAGGTAGATTTGACTGTGGGAAGGAATGGGCACACTATGTGTTGATGTCTTTGTCATGTGAGGATGAATGGAAGAACAAGAGTAGCAGTGTTAGGTGCTTTGAAGTTGTTGTGGAGAAGGGGTCTACCACATTTGTGGTGCCTATGGATGATAATGTGGATGTGGAGCCCATAGAGAACCTTACCCAAGATGAAGCCTTGCCGGTGGTTTTCATTAGAGAAGTTGATAGGCCATCTGAGCTGGGGGCCTTGAATGATGGTTTTGATGAAGAAACGTTTGTTGAGGATAATGGCAACGGAGATGGAACATATGATATGGATGACAAATCCCAAGGATCGGAGGATGATGAAGTTGATGTTGCCTCCATGGATGAAGATGACTTTACTTCGAGGCCAAGTACTTTGGATGATGTGTTGGAGGATGAGTATAGGTCTGAGCCTAGTAGCAAGGATGAAAGTGATTGTTGTGAGGTAGGGTTTGTGGATGCAATAGGAGTCCCAGCGGACGGGTCATTCAGAATTGAGTACAATGACGTCGAATTGAGGCAATTGAAGGTTGTCCATGTCGAGGTACCCTCGGTACCAAATTTCATGGACACTAGTATGGTTGACCAGGCAATATGTGACACCGGTTTGACGTTGTTGGCCAATGCGGTACTAGATAGTGAGGAGGTGGAGATTAAGAAGGGAATATTATTTGATACGTTGGAGCATCTCAAGTATTTCCTGATGGATTATGCCATAGGTTTCACAGGCCGTATTATGTTACCCACTCCGACAAGTTGAAGAACTACACTGTGCTTTGCAAGAATGGATGTCAATGGGGTCTATGGGCTCGGAGGTAGAGAAATGAAAAGTGGAAGATTCGCAATGTGAGGCAACCTCACACCTATCAATCTTCGAAGCCGAAGGGTGTGCACGCCCAAAACACAGCCCGTTACCTTGGTCGTCGTCTTGTTGGCACGGTTAGGGCCGATAGTGACACGTTGATAGTCACTAAATGCCTATTTCAGCCATCAACAATGCAAACATTTCAAGGAAAAATCAACATAGAGCATAGAGATTTGGTTTATAACTAATGGAATTCCACTTGTATATGAGTTTTATTTGAATGCAGAAAAAATGTTGAAAATATGCAAGTGGGACACACCTGGAGGCAATCCACCATGAGAGGGCCCACAAGGGCTGACAAGTGGGGTCGCCCGACCCCCTCCATGTTGGCCGTCGGCCACCTGGGTTGGCCATGTCATTGATCCACATGACAGGCCAATGGGAGGC
Source organism: Miscanthus floridulus (assembly GCF_019320115.1). NCBI lineage: Eukaryota > Viridiplantae > Streptophyta > Magnoliopsida > Poales > Poaceae > Miscanthus > Miscanthus floridulus. Next base: position 84,931,524 of record NC_089582.1, on the reverse strand, counting down.
TCCTTCTGTTACACAGGTTTATAACACAATTTGGAGTGCATCCACGCATTGGTCTACGCTAGTTTGATCCAATGGGAGGCTCCTTCCGTTATACCGATCGCTAGGACACCCAACTATCTAGCTCCGAGGGGTACCCCCTCCTCATGTAGGATGTCACTCCACTGCAGGAATTCATGACTGGGACCGCGACATCGGCTTCATGCAACATTAGCTTGAGGAAATCTACCTCGACACCACCACATTTCATCATGATTTTTAGGGACATGTTTAGGAGACTTCCAATAGTTTCAGCAGGAGACCCAAGGAGAGCTAGCGGCCACACATGCGCTAGCTAAATACAATGACATCGTTGGGATGATGTTTATCGTCGCATGGGATGGAGGTACGGTTAATCCGATGTCAAAAGCAAGCTTAGGGGAGGAACCCCCGCCATGGTAAGTATTCTATGTCCCTACATATTTATACTTTTTTGCATTTTACTTTTTAGCATCTCAAAAAGTAATGGTATTGATAGCTTGAAATATAAATAAATGCTAGCACCTTATGGTAATGTTTCATTGCTTTCTAGCTTACAATAAATAAACTCTCACTACTACTTAATGAAAATATCTTTAATGGACATGAAGAAAAGTTGCTCTATTATCTTTCTTACTACTCCATGTTAGCAACCACTGATGATTTGGCCTGTTAATATATTTTTGCTTTTACCATGAATCTGAATCCCATGGGTTGCAAGTGCTAGAACTAAACTTGAGTGTTGGAATATCATGATTTAGCAAAGAATGGAGTCAGTTTCTATCCTGTCATGAGCAAAGTTTATCTCTAGAGAATTTCTTTTAAAAACATAAAAACTAGCTTAGTTCCCCTATGGCAAAAAGCACCTACCAGAGCCATATATGATAGATTTTAGGAACACATACATATGCTGCTTGCATTAGTGTTGAGTTTTGTCAAGCCTTGTTGATTTTAGTTGAGAAACTTGTCATACTCTCATGACCGAGAGCACATACACCCACCTAAAAATGCTACTCTTACACTGAGGGTACGCAACAACATGCTCATTTTTCCATTCCAAATGTTTACTCCATGGCAAAAAAATTCATCCCCCAACAGAGGTCTCTCCAAAGGAGCATGGCTATCAAAAAAAGAGAGAGAAAGAGAGCAAGTGCTCTTGATTTTGAAAAAAAAGAGAAAGAAAGAAAAGGAGATAGCCATGTTTCCAAAAAGAGAGAAAGGAGGAGCCGTGAAAGGAGTATTCCCACAAATACCACACACCTACACACTCTTGGTCTAAGCTTATGACTTGTTGCTCCTTCAATCCGAGTGTTTGACTTAGCAATAATATACTATGCAATGTATGCCTTCTTTTTCCCTAACCCACAAACTCCACATAAGCCTTAGTGATAGGGAGAAAGGCAAAATCAAAAGCCTTTGGTGAGAAAATCCAAACACTTATGAGAGATTGAGTGAGCCACAAAAGGAACTAGAGCATGAGCTTCTCTATCAAAACTTATAAAAACTCCAGAAGATATGACTGCGCAAAAGGGACATGGAGAACAAACCCTCTTTCTAGCTGGTCAGTTTTTCACTCTCAGGCAAGGTGAAGGCCATAAGCCCCATGGTGACTAAGGTAATATGGGTAAGAGTTTCTATATTAACATGTTCAAATTCAAAAGTTAGTTCATTAATAAGCAGGTATGCAAGAGTTAACATTGTAGCAACTACTAATCCACTCTTGCTAAGTCTTCGTCTTTGCTTGGGACAAGCAAAAGGAAACCTTGGGGGAGCTTGTTGATGGTCACCAAATGCCTATTTTAGCCATCAACAATGCAAACATTTCAAGGAAAAATCAACATAGAGCATAGAGATTTGGTTTATAACTAATGGAATTCCACTTGTATATGAGTTTTATTTGAATGCAGGAAAAGTGTTGAAAATATGCAAGTGGGACACACCTAGAGGCAATCCACCATGAGAGGACCCATAGGGGCTGACAAGTGGGGTGGCTCGACCCCCCTCCATGTTGGTCGATGGCCACCTGGCTTGGCCACGTCACCGATCCGTGTGATAGGCCAAGTAACACAATTTTGAGTGCATCGTCCATGTGTTGGTTCTACACCAGTTTTATCCAAGGGACATCTCTCCACTTCATGTGGATTGAGGGGCTCTTTGGCATGTGCTCAGATGACCACTGACCAAAGCAACCACCTCTGGGATTTGGCAACTGCCTTGGAGAAAGCAACCAAGGCCATAGGATGCAATGGCGGTGCATCATACGGTCAGCCAATGGCCACCCCCATTGCCCGACACCCAAGGCACCGCCACCACCTTCCTTAGTCACCTATAAGTACCCCATGCTCTAGGAGGCTATAAATAGCACCATTTGCCTCAGTTGTAATCATCCACTTTGACATTCATCTCCATCTTGAGTAGTTTAGTGTCCAATTGAGTTCAAGTAGTAGTAGTAGTTAGGCTAGTAGTGAGAGTGAGAGTGAGAGTGAAGAGTGAAGAGCTTGGAGCTAGGAGAAGTCTTTGGAAGTCTCTAGTATAGCTCTTGTAATTCCTCTTGTAAGATACCTTATTTTGCAATTATTTCCTTTTTAGTACTTTCTACATTTCTAGCATTTACTAAGCTAAGTCTTTAGCTTATAGTTGTGTTGTGGCTCTTTTGATCATATCTTGTTTAGTAAGTTTCCAATAGAATGGGATCTTCATCACTAGCTAGTGCTCTGATCTTAGCGCGACGTGAGAGTATTATCTTATAGTGTATGCGTGGTGCTTAAACTATATGTTACCTTGGGTTGTGGCTAGTTCTCTAGATAGATTGTGGTAGTTGGCAGGTGGTGATAGCCCTATCATCCTATGTATTCCACCATGTTGGAACTAGCTATTAAATCATAGGGCTCATTGTGCTTTGTGCCTGGTTAAATTTAGGGCAAGTACGCCCCGAAGTACTTATTGAATCTTGATCTGCTAAACATTGATATATTGTTTGCCTGATAGATAGTACACCATTTATCTTGCACTCGCTCTATGACCTCTCTCTATCTACGCCATCTTTTGTTTTTCATTCTTGTCTTTTCTTACATAGTTGTTATTATCGTTTATCCTTGATGTAAGAAAGTGGTAGTTCATAGTCATTTTCACTAGAAAATACATTATCAAATATCTTTGCCAAACTTAGCTTCCTTATGGAAATAATACAATACTTGGAATACTCCCAAGTGAAGTGTTACATCGATATATTCTGTGCGCTTACAAAATTGTCCGATAGTCATAAGAAATATCAACACACATCTATTTCAAGCATGATTGAGACCATATTTGGGTTCATTGGTTATAGAGTGAAGTACTCAAAGGCATGGCGGGCAAAGCAGCATGCTATAGAGTTGCTATGGGGTGATTGGAAAGAAGTGTACAACCAAGTTCCTAGGATTCTAAGTTCCATGAAACACTTCAATCTAGGCCTTAGGTGGTATCCTTATGTGGGTAGCATTGTCATGGACATGGATGGCGTTTTGAAGCATGTTCTGTAGAGAGTTTTTTGGTGTTTTGCTCAGTCCGCGAAGGCCTTCAAGCGTTGTCATCCCTTAGTACTTGTTGATGGTACCTTCCTGATAGGCAAGTACAGGGGTGTATTGATGATTGCCATTGGAGTGGACCCGAACAATCAACTTGTCCCTTTAGCATTCGCTTTGGCTGAGGGTGAGAATGATGATAGCTAGTGTTGGTTCATGAAGCTTATGAGACAGAATGCCCTCCGTTCATCTCAGAACATATGCATGATCTCAGATCAGCATCATGGTCTGCTGACAGCTGTGAAATAGCATGTAGATGGATGCCCTCCTCTTGAGCATCAGTGGTGCATGAGGCACTTTGCTACCAACACATGGAGGAGGCAGAAGAAAAAGGAGGTAGTGCAGAAGTTGAAGTCACTATGTGAGTGTCAAACCAAGGAAAAGTTTGAAGAGATGCTTGTGGAGTTACAGAAGGTCCACAATGCTAGGGCGAAGAGTTGGCTTGAGGTCTTCGGTATGGCGTGATGACTACCAATTCTTTAGAATTGTTTAACAAGGTGTTCAAGAGTATCCATGCAGTCCCATGTCTAGTATTGTGGAGTACTCATTCAGGAAGTGAAGTGAATACTTTGTCAATCGATGGAACACAACAAAGGCATCCAAAGAGAAATGGGGTAGAGTCGGTAGAAAACACTTGGATCTCTAGGAGATGATAGCTTCCAACCAAGTGGGGGAGGCCTTTGGGCCATCAAGGTTAGTGTACAACATCAGGTCAGCTGGAGGAATGAACCCGGGGGGTGAGAAGTACGGTGGTAGGAATTATAGGGTTGACCTTGATAAAGCAGAATGCTCTTGTAATATTACACAACTCTTTGATGTGCCCTGCTCGCATGTCCTCATAGCTTGCAAATGCAGGGGTCTAGACCTGGAAAGTGAAAAGTTCATGTCTCCTTTTTACCTCATGCCAAACACTCTCAAAGTGTGGGAGTCGAGATTCAAGCCTTACCTAGCTAGATCCGACACAATGGCCCGAGTACTATGGGTTGGATTATGTTCCCGACCTAGACCTTCTAAAGACAAAGAAGGGTAGAAGGAAGAAAAAGCGGCTCCAAGGAGTTATGGATGCATTGAATGGGTATGGTGAAGATTATATGGCTTCGGAGACTTTGATGAGGCACCGGGATAGGTCCGTTGCTCCAAATGCCACACAACCAGTCATACCGCTGCCACTCATAAGAAGCGTAAGAAGTCAAAGAAATTAGAAACACAGAATGGGAGTACTAGTGGTTCTAAGGTTATAAAGGTACATAGATTAAAATAGGTCTTGCTTATATATTCCATTCATTTCTTTGTTGTTTTTGTACCATATAACATGTTTCATTTACTATTTGCATATTCTACAGTTGTGTTATCATTTTCACAATTGCAGCATGGCACACCCGCACCCCCTTCTTGAGACCTACTACGACAAGGACCACTGAGCGCACTTGATGGTCGATGAGGGTACGGTAAGTGATTTACACACAATATTTTGTTTTCATGTATAATGTGTTAACCCCGCTATCGATTCTAACGTTGTTTTTTTGTAGGCCTTGCTCCCACTACGTCTCTGAACTCACTGTAACAACCTAGGTTTTTGTGCAACCAAAAATATAAACTTTTTAAAACTTTTACTACAATGTGTGGAGCATATAGTCGCTAAGCCAAAACCTGAGTCAAACCTAGGAAGACATACTAACAAATTGTTGCATACATATAAACTTTGATTGTAGGTGTGAGCCTTGCTCTTGAGTTGGTTTTTGAAATTGGGTTTTGTTTGGAGTGCACAAATCCGTAGCGAGAATCCCTTCTTAAATTCCTATTTTGAATTCCTCTCAAATCTCCTTTCAATCCCAATTCAAATATCCTTGAGTCACAAAAGGAAAATTATTTTCCTTTTTTCTCCTCCCAAACTCAGCCTACCATCCCCCTTTCTCTCCCCTTTCCACTGGCCCACTTCCCCTTCTCCCTTTGGCCTAGCGCCTTCCCCTCCTCCTAGCCCAGGTCAAAGCCCAACTCAACCTCGCCTCCTCCCTCTGGCCAAACCGGCTGCGAGGCCCAGCTTGCGCTCTAGCCTAAGTCACCGTGCAGCCCATCAATGCTGCATCCCACTGGCCTACCTCATGCGCGCGTAGCCCACTGACCTAGTCATGGTCCCCATAGGCCCATCCCACTAGCCCTTGTAGGCCCGTCTGCTTGCCCCCACGGGCTCGCCAGCTCAGCCAGCCGTGCCACCCCTACCGCACCAAACCCTAGCGGGCGCTCCTAGCCGCGCGCACCCAGGCGACCCACGCCACCACCATAATAGCGCCCTGCACCCTGGCATCCGTGCCTCGCCTCCCGATGCTAGCCATGTGTCCTAGGGTACGGACGCTAAGGCACATCACCATCCATGCTTGGAACCTTAGATGATTGCACCTATAAAGCCCTAGCCGCCGCTACTCCCTTCTCCACTTCCCTACGCCCGCAGCCATCTCCTTCACTAGAGCCGCTCACCACTGCAACCGGCTAGCCGAGCCACCCTCATCCCAAGCCCCACCATCGTGGTTGTAGCCGGCCACCGCACCACCCACCTCGCCGTCAGGACTGCGCAGCTGCACCGCTGTAGCTCCCCCTACACTGTGACCATGACGTTGTGCCGCGATGTCGCGCCTAAGCCTCAACCCCACTAGTGGCCTCCTTCTCGCAGTGCCACACCACAAGCCAAGCCTCACTGGGCATAGCCACTCGCCACCATGAGCCACTCTAGACCGAGCTACGTCGCCCACACCTCGCCAAGCCACCCTTGCCTCCGTCCTCGCCGAGCAATGCCACCGTAACCCCGAGCCACCATGGCAGTGCCTCCACGCCTGCTATCTCCACCACACCATGGCTGTGCCCTGCTCCGAGTCAGTCTGCTCCACCACCAGCACCTCCTCGCCGTGTCTTCCTCTTAGTCCGAGCTCGTTGTGCCCCTGCTCTGCATCACAACCAAGTCAGAGCCAGGAATGTCATGTCCACGTCGAGTTGTTACCTCGCCCTCACCGTGCCTGCCTCATCTATGAGTAGATTGGAGCTTATGCTACCCCGACCACCTCTGCAACCCCACCGTCGGCCTCTTCCTACTAGCTTACCAACACTAGAGCCATGCCACCACCTCACTAGACCACCTCCCCCACCGTCGGTGAGCCCAAGGCCCAAGCCATTGCCTTTCCCTTTTCCATCGCTGCTCCTGACCATCCTCCTCCTATGCTGCCTTGCTTCCCGATGACCACATCGCCAAGCGCTGCCCTTCTCCACGTCGCCGGAGATAGCAGCCACCGCTGGAAAGCTGAACCTGTAGCGCCTATCCATCGTGGGCGCCCAATAGGGGCAGCACCTGCCGTACACCGCTGCCTAGGAGCACCTCCTCGTCGTCTATCCATGCCCTTGTGCCATCGTCCTCTAGTGCCGTAGGAAAGCAGTCGACCTTGTAGCTTCCTTTGTTGGCTCCAGTCACCACCATCATCATCGGAGCACCATCTCCTCTGCCACCGGTGAGCTCCCAAGCGCCAAGCTCCTATCTCTCTCCCTTGCCATCGCTGTTCTTGCTAAGCCCAGCCTTTGTGCTGTTGTCTTCACTATCACAGGGGAGCTGCAGCCCTGCTATGCCACCGCCAGAGCTCTGTCGACACCCCTGGTCGCCTGTAGCCCCATCTGGCAAGCAGCAGCCCCCTCTGGCCAGCCGCAGCCAAGCTGTAGCCAGCCATGGCTAGACAACAGTAGGCCGCCACTACCTAAGGGTGGCTGTAGTAGGCCAGCAGCTAGCCGTAGCTTGCCCGGACGCGCCGTAGCGACCCTTCACCGTCAAGGTCAAACTTTTGAACCCCATCGACGCCAACCTCGACGTCGACAAAGCTCTTGCTTTTCATTTGTTTTCATTTCTTACTTGCTCCTATACATGATTATCTATCTATGCCTATGTATGTGCCATGCCTTCATGCCAGTCTATCTCCCTCTATTTGTCATCTATATCTATGCATGTGTCGTGCCTTCGCCGTCGGTCTATCTCATGATGCTAAGGATATGTGCCACTCTATCTAGTCGTCGTGTCGGTTTAGCTCTTGTTCTAAGGTTGTTGTGTTGTCAGTTGGGTGTTGTGTTTGTTTGCTTGTGGACTGAGCCTTCGAGCCAGTCGAGGAAACGAAACTCGTTCGATCATTTTAGTCGTGGGATTCATCCCGTCATGGCTGTCATGCTGAGCGTAACTCGATTCCTCACCTTTGTTGTCTCCGTCGTACTACGATAGTTAGCTCCTAGTTTTGTCCCTAGGATGTGGCCGTGATGGACTCAATGTCGATATTGGCGTGGCTCTTACCCGCACAAATTGAGCCCTTCATGACCTAGTCTCGCGGGAGGGGAATTAGGGGACGACAATCGCGGGACTACGGAAGCCAACTCATGTAGGTATAGCTTGTGGATGCGAGTTGTCTCGCCATGACCATTGGGCTCTACCTATTTTGCTCGCTTGTTTATCCTAACCACCTTGTATGCTTGTACCACATTGACCATAGCGTTCCTTCGGATCTAGCGGTGACAACCACATCGCTATGGACCTTAGGGATAGCCTTGTGCTGATTTAGTTACACAATCATGGTGCCCTATGAGTGGGTTTGGGTCATGGGATCGTGTCTCCTTTCTTTCAACCTTCATTCGTTCCATGACGAGTTGGTCGAAAGAGTGTGGATTCCATTCTTCTCTCCTCTCTTGTTCTCAATCCTCATCAATCCAGTAAGATGTGGATTGAGCCCTTCGCTTGTTTGGTGTTTATTGCTCTCTTGATTCCATTCCTTCGATTCATGTTGTTGCTATGGCGAGTGGATCAAAGGAAGGTGAATCCCATGTTCCCCCTCTTTGGGTTCTGTTGTGCTTAAGCCCTTGTATGCTTGCACCTATTTAGACCATAGCATTTCTTTGGTTCTTGCGGTGACAACCGGACCGCTAAGAACCCTAGGGATGTCTTAGTGCATTTAGTGCACCTAGGTCATGGTACCCTACAAGTAGTTGGGCACTCATGTTCTCGTGTGTCGCTCCTTTCGATGCCCCATCTCTTGCCATGGTGTGTGGATTGGAAGAAGTAGACCACCTCCATTCTCTTCTCTCCCCCGTTCCACCCTCTTCTAGTTCTTGTCAATTATAATGGTGGATGGATTGAGAGAGACCGAAACTGCTTCCTTTCCCCCTAAGCCACTCTTTTTGATCCCCATCAATCTCCATGATGCCCAGACCGAAAGACCGCGAGCCATGGTGTTCACTTAAGATGAGCTAGGGTCTATGCCATTTTTATAGAAGCCGTACAAATTGACATGATTGACCCGGGATGTACTGGCTAGGCTAAGACTTAAGCTTGTGCTTAGCGAACAACCACTTCTGTTTCTTTTGGCCCAAGGATCGGACATCCACTGAGAGGGCTTAGTCGTTTTCCCTATGGTGTTCTTTTGGTTTAGTTGTTCTTCCATATCTTGTTGCCTTTTTAGAGTATTGATTGCTTTCTATCTTGCTTGTCGCTCTATCGAGGTAGTTGCATCGAGGATAGCGTTGATCAGGCCAAAACCCATTGGAGGAAGGAAATGCGAATGGCAGCAGGACTTTGAGGAGATCAACTACGAGTACACTGAAGATCTCAAAGATGACCAATCAACAGGTGACATGTCCCACCCAACCTCATAGAATCCTATTAGACATGCTATAATGTAGATGCTAGCGCTTTACTTTTATGCAAATGATCTATGATAGGTTGCATGGTAGAATTGCTTGTGAGCCATTACCTTGTCGCAAACTATACCCCTGCACACCCGCTGTTAGGCTTGATGCTCACTTGCTTACTTGCTACAGTTTCTACTATGCATTATATCTATGATGTGATGCTTGGTGGAGGGTTATTTGTGAGTGGTAACAACCGGGGAGATCTTGGCGTGCTTCTTGGGTGTGTGGTGAGGGTTGAGTCGATCGGGCAAGATCTTACGATGAGTTAGTGGACGAGTCTTGCTAGGGGGTGTGACCTAGGCATTCCCTATGAGAGGTACCTATGGCGGGTGCATGTGAGATGAGGAGATCCTATGGTGGAGTGTCTTTGTGGCATGAAGCCCCGGGATGGAGGCGCCGTCAAGGCATGAGGTGTTGGTTATCCCCTATGAGAAGATATCATGTTCGGTCCCCCTAAGGACTGGTATGTCAAGAGAACCAGATCATAGGACCCTATGTGCATGCCACTCATTCCTAAATGGGTGGGGGACGGATGCTAACTAGCTAGGATGGTGACACTACTACTAGGTTGGAAGTGGATAGTGTAGGGAGGTACAGGTGTGTGGCCCACACCCTCCTAAGATAGCGTAGTGACCTCTAGGACCCGGTACTACATCTCATAGTCTCAGCGTTTTGGTGGACTCTGAGGTGGCCCAGGGTTGAGTGGTAGGGTGGCATCGCATGGGTTGGAAGATAGCCCAGTATCAGCCTAGGCGAGCACCGCCAATGATGGTGATCTTTTGGTTCTAGGTGTACACGCTCTGCAGAGTTGATCGATCTATAGGTATAGTCATGTCTTTGGACATGGACATTCCTATGACCTACGCTTCCCTTGATTAGTGAGTGGAGTCCTTTCTTCTCCCCCCTGGGTGTGGTGTTGGATTCCAATGTTGGCCGTTGAGGCAAGGCATGAGATGGAGTCGTCGTTGCCACCTAGAGAGTGAGAGTGTGGTGAGATCGGTGTGATGTGATGGTTGAACATGTGGATGAGATGGGTTAAAACTTGATGAACTATTATAAAATAATGATAAACTTGCATAGGAAAACTACAACCATAAATAGGTCTTTTGCTATACCCTTGCATGCCACTTACCACAAAGCAACGCAAAGCATAGGGTGGGAGCCAATGGCTAGTATAAATCGTACTGAAAGATATTTGGCAGGTTCGGATGACATCTACGACGATGACAACAGAGATTAGAAGGATTAGGTGGTCTCATTCCTGTGCTCAAGTTTGGTTGAGGAGATGAAGTCTACGCCCGCTGGCATCCTACACCAACTCTGAAGATTGCCCGTGAAGGAGGAGCCTTCACCTGCTGACGCACTACGTCAACTCTGATGAAGATCTGTATGCATTTATGCTAGAATAATGATGTACTTAGGTGTGTTACCAAGTGTTGTAATGCCTTGTAATCTTGTAATTCCACAATGTATGAACTATGGTATCAACTGACTAATGATAATGTGATAGTTTGGACTTCCTAGACTACCACATTATGATGTAATCTATGGATTTCCCTTCGAGGAAATCATGGTTTGTTTCACTCACCGACCACTAGAGTGGGACGAGCGCTACGCCCAGTACCTATCAAGAGCCAGAGCCGGTTTTCTTAGCCTAGCTCAAGCTATCAATGCAGGCCTCCTAGACATGGATGGTCCCCTCATCATCGCCTTCATCGATAGGTGGCGTCCGGAGACCCATAGCTTCCACCTACCCTTTGGAGAGATGTCTGTGCTCATGCAAGACATTCGCTACATTTTTGGCCTTCACTTCGACGATCCGGCAGTGACAGGCACGATAGATACAAAGAACTAGAAGGATTTGGTGGAGCAGTTTATTGAGCACCGGCCACCTGACCCTGAAGAAGGGAAGAAGGAGAAGAAGACTTCAGGTGTCAGCTCAGCCTGGTTGCGGCAATGCTTTAACAGGTGCCCACCCTATGCACTAGTGGACATCGTTGAGAGGCACGCTCATGACTAGCTATGGCACATGGCCGCAAGCTTCCTCCTTCCAGATGCTTCTGGAAACACCGTCTCCTGGATGGTCCTACCCTAGCTATGTGAGCCATGGGAAAACATCGCCCAATATAGTTGGGGGTCTACCACTCTTGCTTGGTTGTATTGGCAGCTATGTGAGGCATGTAGGAGGGGCAACACCAATTCCAATGTAGGTGGTTGCACTTACTTGCTTTAGATTTGGATTTGGATGTGCATTCCTATCGGACGGGTGCATAGAGGCCAAGTTCCGGTAAGTACCTTGCATTTATTTGGTATATGTGTTTCATATGGTGCATGCACTATGTGACATGCTTATAATTGTTTTGTTTTTTAGGCATGGACATATGGTGATTGTCGTCCCCCGTATGCTACCTTTGGAAGGCAATTAAGCCGGTTCAAGGTCAGCCACAACGGCGCTACGTTCAATACTCGATTGATTTGGATGTTTTAACTCTAAATCAGGTACGTTCTACCACCGATGCTTCCATTTGTTTTCTTAACAAAGTATCAACAAGGCCATGTACTAATTAACACAATTTACAGGTTGAATGGGATCCATACAATAGGCGAGAGGTACGGAACTTGAACATCCCCCACTTGTTGAGGCTGAGAAGGAACTGTGGCAATCCAATGTAACCATGATCTTGTACTATGTGGTCGAGCACCACCTGCCCCAAAGAGTGATGAAGCAGTTTGGTAGGAAACAAAATTTCTCTCTACAACACAAGTTGGTAACCCAGGAGTTGCATGAGTAAGCTGGACTTTGCATATATCATGACTCACCATTGCATGGTTCGTACAAGTCCTCAAATTGTAATGTGTCCTCCTTGCAGGTGTTCGAGGAAGAAAAGGTTCAGCGGCAACAACTAGCTTATCAAACATGTGAAGTACGTGGAACAGTGGGAAGCTAGAGAGAGGGTGCTTCCAACTAGTGGGGCTCGGTCTATGAGCAGCGAGTACCATGAGTACCTGACATGGCTTCATAGGTCCACCAGAATTAGTGTGCATCCACCGCTATCGAGCATTCCAATAGATGAAGGACAAAGCGACGACGATGACCCCTATGATGTGATGACAAGGGTGAGCGTGCAGCCAAAGAGACCGCACCACTTGAGAACTACATGGCAAGCATTTAATTTGAACTATGCCTTCACGCAGCTTCACTTCAAAAGTATGTAGTAACGATGATTATGCATGTAATCTAGGAAATTCAGCTAGCTCACCTATCGAATGAGGCTGGAGTTTACCTTGGACGTGCAAGGGGGATCGAGAATTCTTACCTTGAAGAATTTGCACAGGTAGTACCCCTATGTCTATGTATTTTCCTACTTACCCGTTCCATTTAGAGAACCAAAGACAGGTCAGAATCTCTGATAGAGCACAATTCAATAAGGGCAGATTCTCATGGCTCATGGAATACGAATAAAGCTATACCCAGATTGTTCACATAGGCCTGACTTGGTTGTAAGAGGAGCTCCTAAATGTTTGGAGAGTTGTTCACCCACCATGGCACCATGACTTATCAGAAGTAGCATGTATTGGGATTGGGGGAGATGAATCCTGGGCCTAGCTAGAGAACATTAGTAAGTCTGTGGATCACTCTTTTTCTATGCTTTTTCAAGAAATCAGTTTTCCCCCATTCCTTTAGTAAGAAGCAAGCCCCTAAACCTTGAGGAGATATCATAAAGCTACATCACAATCAAATTGTGGGAGATCTCTCCACAATGCTGCCCAACACTCTGAACAACGTCCTATACTCAAATAGGAAAATGCAAACTATCATGTTCCAGAGCTTTAGCCACAGTAATATCCTGTTCATAGCAAGCTGCAAACAAAGATGGATATAGGTATGCCAGTGTACAGTCACATAAACATCTATCATTCCATAAAAATATATCCAAACATTTCCAACGAAGTATTTACAGCCTAACTCAATGTTGTGTTTCTCAGAGACAACACCATTTTATAATGGTGAATACATCTTTTTTTCTTTTATACATTTTTCTTATTATTTGCTTCCAAAGACCTGTGATAGTGGGGTCCTTGAAACAAAAGCACCACTTAGCAATCAATGCCCTGTTCATTTCTAAGAGATTCTGTATACCCAAAACACCATCAAACTTTTTTCTACTTACAGAGGAACGTGAATATCTCTTTTTCTATATGAACCATGCTAGTGAAATGTCCTAGCGAGTTTTGATCTTCAATTGGAGTTCTTTGGACAGCTGGCTATAAAATAAGTTTATGAAGATGAGGTCTATTTCAAGTAACCTATAAGGGAAAATATTTACACTTAAAGTTCTAAAACTGCATTGAAGGCAAATGGCTTCCAAGCTAGTGACTCGTATGGATCATTTAGCTCGGTTGTCTCCTTTTGAGGGCCAAGAAGACTACTTGGTGAGGAAGGAATTTTCTAGAAACTCAGATTTTGAATGGATCACGCAGACTATAACTCAGACACTGACTTTCTGGAGGTAGCTAAACTCACCATGGAATAAGGTTATTCGTCTTATAGCGACATTCCTACATCAAAGATGAGGGGAGGGGCTAAAACATTCTTAATCCACTCCCCGAACAAAATAAAAGGCTCCGTCCCTCAAGTTTGAGCCTAGTGCAAAAGCCGATTCCAAATTTTATATTTCCTGACAAGTCTATGTGAGTCCTATTACGGATCCTCTGATCTTTAGCTTGAATGGTCGTGTTTTTACATAATTAGGTCTTTCTTCTGAGCTCTTCTATTAGGGTACGGAAAAATCAAACCTATCACTCTCTAAGAATGGGTAAAAAGAATTCAAGCTAGGGGATCCTCTCTAACTACCTATACTACGCCCCCATTGATTGGAAACCCTCAAGGAAAATGATCCCATAAACAATGGAATTATACGGTATGAAATAGCAAAAAAAACAGTCTAATTCGATTCTAAAAAAATAGATAATAGATATGGGCTTTCTGCTCAAATTGTCTCGACAAGGAGAGATATGAAATATTTGAATCAGATTGGATTTCGTAGTATACCAATGAGCCAAACTATTACTATTTCATCTAACTTGAATAACCAAGGACTGAATTTGACTATGGATTCTGATAACTCAAGAAGTTTTGATTTGGTTATGATCCAAAGAGGAAAAAGAAAGGTTTAACAAGCCATGAGAAAATAGAGTAAAGTAACCATACATTTTGTTTGCAGAACGTGTATATGCCATACAATCGAAATAGAAACATGGGACGATTCCAGAATTTGGAATAGATCCGTGGGGATGAGAGAAGTTGTTGTTGAGAAATAGGAAATTGGAAAGGAAGTCAAACTCCCTATGGAACCTGTGATCGGTTGTACCTATACTTGTAGGGATACAAAAACTCGCTATTCACTCAGTTTCTAGTCAATAATAAGATTATGTAGGAGAGATGGCCGAGTGGTTCAAGGCATAGCATTGGAACTACTATGTTGGCTTTTGTTTACTGAGGGTTCAAATCCCTCTCTTTCTGTTTATGTTAATTCACCAACGTTACCGACCTCAATGTATCAAATCAAATAGATTTCCACAATAATACCAACAGCTTCCCCCAATTCGACCAGATCCCCATGAGTGGGACTCCACCCATAACATAATTGACATATCCAAGATGTGCTCCGACAAGTAAAGGGGGTTCTAATATAATATATATTGGTTGTGCTCGAAACGGTTGTGCTCGAAAGGCAGTTATGAATCGATTGACTAATCCAATTCCAATATCTTGATTTTGAGAAGAAATGCATCATGAACCAATATATATCACGTCTGCTAATACATGACCAATTAGTGTTTGGACAAAAAGTTTTTCCGTCATCCCATTTTGAGGACTCACAGAAATACCTTGGATAGTACCACAATCTCTTCTACGCACAATAATATGTTGAACTACTTCAACAAGTCTACGTGTAAGATAGCCAGCATCCGCTGTTCATACAGCAGTATCTACAACCCCTTTTCGAGCTTCATAGCGGGAAATTATATATTCTATCAAAGAAAGTCCCTCGCGTAAATTGCTTTGAATAGGTAAATCAATCATTTGTCCTTGAGGATCAACCATTAACACTCTCATACCAACTAATTGGTGTACCTAAGTTCCTCTGGCTCCTAAAAAAGACATTAGCTAGACTAGATTAGAAGGATCCATTATTCAAAAATCCAAATTCATTTCTTGTTTCAAATATTCACTTGTAGCATACCATATCTCAACGGATTGGTGTAATTTTTCTACCGCGTAGCTCCATAATAATAGTGTTTCTCTAAAAGAAAACTCTATTGTTCCGCATCTTGGACTAACCATCCTTTAGAGGATATTGTTAAAAGAACCTCGATTCCTAAAGAAATCGATGTAGTAGTGGCTTGATGGAAGCCCAGAGTATTTATTCGAAGTATTTATTTGGAATGGGATATACATTCCATATACTGGATCAAATAAATACTCTGGGCTTCCATCAAGCCACTACTACATCGATTTCTTTAGGAATCGAGGTTCTTTTAACAATATCCTCTAAAGGATGGTTAGTCCAAGATGCGGAACAATAGAGTTTTCTTTTAGAGAAACACTATTATTATGGAGCTACGCGGTAGAAAAATTACACCAATCCGTTGAGATATGGTATGCTACAAGTGAATATTTGAAACAAGAAATGAATTTGAATTTTTGAATAACGGATCCTTCTAATCCAGTCTAGCTAATGTCTTTTTTAGGAGCCAGAGGAACTCAGGTACACCAATTAGTAGGTATGAGAGTGTTAATGGTGGATCCTCAAGGACAAATGATTGATTTACCTATTCAAAGCAATTTACGCGAGGGACTTTCTTTGATAGAATATATAATTTCCCGCTATGAAGCTCGAAAAGGGGTTGTAGATACTGCTGTATGAACAGCGGATGCTGGCTATCTTACACGTAGACTTGTTGAAGTAGTTCAACATATTATTGTGCGTAGAAGAGATTGTGGTACTATCCAAGGTATTTCTGTGAGTCCTCAAAATGGGATGACGGAAAAACTTTTTGTCCAAACACTAATTGGTCATGTATTAGCAGACGTGATATATATTGGTTCATGATGCATTTCTTCTCAAAATCAAGATATTGGAATTGGATTAGTCAATCGATTCATAACTGCCTTTCGAGCACAACCGTTTCGAGCACAACCAATATATATTATATTAGAACCCCCTTTACTTGTCGGAGCACATCTTGGATATGTCAATTATGTTATGGGTGGAATCCCACTCATGGGGAGCTGGTCGAATTGGGGGAAGCTGTAGGTATTATTGTGGAAATCTATTTGATTTGATACATTGAGGTCGGTAACATTGGTGAATTAACATAAACGAAAAGAGAGGGATTTGAACCCTCGTTAAATAAAAGCCTACATAGTAGTTCCAATGCTATGCCTTGAACCACTCGGCCATCTCTCCTACATAATCTTATTATTGACTAGAAACTGAGTGAATAGCAAGTTTTCGTATCCCTACAAGTATAGGTACAACCGATCACAGGTTCCATAGGGAGTTTGACTTCCTTTCCAATTTCATATTTCTCAACAACAACTTCTCTCATACCCATGGATCTATTCCAAATTCTGGAATCATCCCATGTTTCTATTTCGATTGTATGGCGTATACACGTTCTGCAAACAGAATGTATGGTTACTTTACTCTATTTTCTCATGGCTTGTTAAACCTTTCTTTTTCCTCTTTGGATCATAACCAAATCAAAACTTCTTGAGTTATTAGAATCCATAGTCAAATTCAGTCCATGGTTATTCAAGTTAGATGAAATAATAATAGTTTGGCTCATTGGTATACTACGAAATCCAATCTGATTCAAATATTTCATATCTCTCCTTGTCGAGACAATTTGAGCAGAAAGCCCATATCTATTATCTATTTTTTTAGAATCGAATTAGACTATTTTTTTGCTATTTCGTACTGTATAATTCCATTGTTTATGGGATCATTTTCCTTGAGGGTTTCCAATCAATGGGGGCGTTGTATAGGTAGTTAGAGAGGATCCCCTAGCTTGAATTCTTTTTACCCATTCTTAGAGAGTGATAGGTTTGATTTTCTGTACCCTAATAGAAGAGCTCAGAAGAAAGACCTAATTATGTAAAAACACGACCATTCAAGCTAAAGATCAGAGGGTCCGTAATAGGACTCACATAGACTTGTCAGGAAATATAAAATTTGGAATCGGCTTTTGCACTAGGCTCAAACTTGAGGGATGGAGCCTTTTATTTTGTTCGGGGAGTGGATTAAGAATGTTTTAGCCCCTCCCCTCATCTTTGATGTAGGAATGTCGCTATAAGACGAATAACCTTATTCCATGGTGAGTTTAGCTACCTCCAAAAAGTCAGTGTCTGAGTTATAGTCCGCATGATCCATTCAAAATCTGAGTTTCTAGAAAATTCCTTCCTCACCAAGTAGTCTTATTGGCCCTCAAAAGGAGACAGCCAAGCTAAATGATCCATATGAGTCACTAGCTTGGAAGCCATTTGCCTTCAATGCAGTTTTAGAACTTTAAGTGTAAATATTTTCCCTTACAAGTTACTTGAAATAGACCTCATCTTCATAAACTTATTTTATAGCCAGCTGTCCAAAGAACTCCAATTGAAGATCGAAACTCGCTAGGACATTTCACTGGCATGGTTCATATAGAAAAAGAGATATTCATGTTCCTCTGTAAGTAGAAAAAAGTTTGATGGTGTTTTGGGTATACAGAATCTCTTAGAAATGAACAGGGCATTGATTGTTAAGTGGTGCTTTTGTTTCAAGGACCCCACTATCACAGGTCTTTGGAAGCAAATAATAAGAAAAATGTATAAAAGAAAAAAAAGATGTATTCACCATTATAAAATGGTGTTGTCTCTGAGAAACAAAACATTGAGTTAGGCTGTAAATACTTCGTTGGAAATGTTTGGATATATTTTTATGGAATGATAGATGTTTATGTGACTGTACACTGGCACACCTATATCCAACTCTGTTTGCAGCTTGCTATGAACAGGATATTACTGTGGCTAAAGCTCTGGAACATGATAGTTTGCATTTTCCTATTTGAGTACAGGACGTTGTTCAGAGTGTTGGGCAGCATTGTGGAGAGATCACCCACAATTTGATTGTGATGTAGCTTTATGATATCTCCTCAAGGTATAGGGGCTTGCTTCTTACTAAAGGAATGGGGGAAAACTGATTTCTTGAAAAAGCATAGAAAAAGAGTGATCCGCAGACTTACTAATGTTCTCTGGCTAGGCCCGGGATTCATCTCCCCCAATCCCAATACATGCTACTTCTGATAAGTCATGGTGCCGTGGTGGGTGAACAACTCTCCAAACATTCAGGAGCTCCTCTTACAACCAAGCCAGGCCTATGTGAACTATCCGGGTACAGCTTTCTTCGTATTCCATGAGCCATGGGAATCTGCCCTTATTGAACTATGCTCTGTCAGAGATTCTGACCTATCTTTGGTTCTCGGAATGGATCGAAAGATGGAAAGTAACGCGCCGTAGTTACTTTCTCTTTCGTAGTGTATCTCTCGTGCCTACGTGTATCACTAGGTCAAAAGATAGGTTCAAGAATAACTAATGTTGTGTTTCGCCTCCTCGTTAATAGTCTAATTTGACTATACACAAATCACCACGCCAGAGGTTAACCATGGCGGTGACTCCTTCTCACCGCGAGGAATGTGTGGAGCGGGGAAGGAGTAGCACAAGCATTGCTGAATAAGTGACTTACTTAGTGACTCTTTGAATTAGACTCCCCTGGGAATAACATGAGAGACAGAATGATTTATTTGAGACTCAATTAATTAGCTTAGCTGGGCAAGCAAAAAGACAGAAAGAACACTTCGTGCTTTGATTGGTAGCAGAAGGGAGGGCGCGTTGCCTACCTTCATTTTTCTTGGATATTCAACACTTGCATATGAGAGAACTTCAAATATGTATTCAATACACCAAATGTCCAGGTAATATTTGCTTGCTTTCGGATATGCTTTTCAATATCTTCACTTATGAAAATAGAAACAGTTGCACTTTCTCGCTTGGAAAAGAAAGACTATCCTCGAAGTAAATCAATCTATCTCGTATTGCCCAATCTGGATGCTAAAGGCTCGTCACCCCCTCCAGGTCGCTGCCCATCACAACTACTCATACTAGGAGCAATGGCCACTAGGAGGACTGAAACGAAGACTTCTATACAACATAGACTTCTATAAAACTGGTAAGAAAATACTTCAACGGAAAGTAAATCCCTGCCAACCATAATGACTTACTTCTTCCATGAGCTTCTTCATGTTTGGTCGGTAGAAAAAGGCTTAAGAGCTAAATAGAGAAAGTAAGTTTGAAGTCTGGCTTGGGCTAGGTAAAGTAATCAAAGTATCGGCTATTAAGTGGATGTAATTCCCTCCTTCCCCCACACATTAGAACCAAAGTAGGTAAGATAGTGCCTTCTACCAAAGGTTCTCTAAATTCTCAGGAGTCGAAAGATATGTATTATCCAATAAGGCTCAAACTCTCTCTTGTGGTAAGCTAGGGAAATTACAAACCAGTAGAGCATTAATTGTTGGAGAAGCTAGCTAGCTGTTTGCTCGGTGCTGAGGCAAGATAATCTCACTACGATTCAAGAATCGAACTAGAATAGTTAACCATTAGCAAGGGTTTCCCCTCGCTTTCAACCTCCCATTATAAGCTAGATGACTCTACTGTGACATGTTATGATGATCTTGAAGCCCCCAACCATAGATAGATGCTTTGATCATCCAGGTTTTGCCAATCCACGAACTGCATCGTATAATAACCGTGGATATCAGTCATAGGTTGACCTTGAGTGGTTCACTAGAGGGTAGGGCTATCTCTTCCCTTTCCATACCTTTGATTCATCCTGAATTATGTTGATGTGCACATGAACAAAAGTGCACATTCCTATCCCCTTTGATGAAGCAAATAAATCAGATGACTTTTCTGAAGCAAAGAAGAAGATGACGGCTCCTACAAGGCATGGCACCAGTGGAACAATGGAACATGTATTTTTAGCAAAGAAAAGGGAAAGGAGGTATCATACCAAGGGGCTGAAGAAAGGATTTAACCAGTGGATTCGCATATCTTTTTCTAATGGCTTCCCGCATCCCTAGTTTTTGAACTCCTGGTTTCAGGTAACGGATATGGGTTCGGCCCCCTTCCCTTGGCGAGCATAAGAACTATCGTATAAGTTAGGAGCAGAAGTTTATGTGGGTATACTCTTCATTTCATCCTTTTCATTGAATCCCCTATCCTATTATCTAGCAACGCCCAAGCTGTCGATGATCACCTAGCTCTTGTTTGAAGTAATTGAAGTATACTCTACATCAACATGGGATTGAAAAGGTGAGGATGTAGCAAGTGCTACAGCTATTCCTACGAAAAGGGGAGCTATTCCTATGATTCCTAGTATCCGTTCATCGATGTCCTCAGGCAAGGGAAATATACTCACACTATTACTCAACCCATAATACCCTTTCCAAGGGCTCAAACGGGTCTTTGCTACAATCCAATCCATTTTCAAACAAAAGAAAAGAGCTAGTTCCCACAGGCGAAGAGCTGCTTTTGAGAAATATTTGGATTCTTTTACCCACTTTACACCCTTTGGGGCTGCTAACAATGAGCTAATACATAGGAACGGCACGGCTCCTACAACGCTTAACTCCAATAACAGAACCTAGTCCCACATCCCTTGCATTTGATAATGAAACAATCAGAATTTGTTGAATTGAAATATGTGAAATCTCATTTCTTTTACGTGGTTTTGGCAACTATCAATTATCTCTTTCCTCGGCTTCCTACACGGGCCGTAAACGGTATCTAGTAGGCAACCTGGGAACTGCATTAGCTTAGGGGATCTGGTAGCGAGCGCTCTCCTCGGCAAAGCACATGATTGGGATTGGAATTATTGTATTGTGAATAAAGGCATGAAAGGAATTCAATAGTAGTTAGGTATTCAAAAAGATGAAGATCTAATTCAAGTGGTAGAGCAAGTATATAATGATGATAAAGTCTAGAGGAAAGGAAGATTGTTTCACGCCTGCATAGACGAGTAAGTCTACCACGAACCCCTGTCCCTGCCAAGTAGAAAGCTAGTAAGCAAGCAAGGTAGTAGGTTGGATTGAAAGGAAGAAGTTGCTTTGTTTTCTAGGATAGGGGTTAGGAAAAAGGGATAGGCTAAGCAGGTAAATAAGCTAAGGAGCTAAGGAAGTAGGTAAAGAAAGGGGCCCTTGGGAAGGGGGGGTCCCCGGAGGAAAGACTCTTTGCACACAGTACAAACAAAATTGTAGTACTCAACCACATTCTAAGAACAATAATTGAGAAAGCACATGATATTTCTCAATTGTAGTGTTGGCATTCGACTAAATGAATAGCTTTCGAGTCTGACTCTTTCATTACCCTCATTTGTTCACTAAGTCCCCTACACTGCTAACAAGGAAGGAAATGGTAAGGTAAGGAATGAATTGTAGTACACACCCACTAATTGTTGAATAGTTCACAAAAGAATGGATTGGATCGAATTCCTACTTTAAAATAACAAGAGAACGAAAACAAGCAGGAATAGGAATATGAGGCAGTTGAGAAGTGACATTGGAACGTGCTTATGTGACTTCAGTAAGGAAAGAAATGAAAGGGTGTGTGTGATTGATTCGCAAAATAGTAGTTATGAGCTCAGCTCTTTCCTTTCACATGGGCATTAGCTTTTCTTCAAAAGCAAGCAAGCCCATTATAAGTAAGAAAGTTCGAGCAAAGCTTAACACAAGCAAGTTGAACTGACTTTTAAGTAGACACACTTATTGATTGGAACATGAGAATTCCACGAATTGGTAATTGATAGAATGGTCGGCCTACTTACTGACTCTTTGACAGACTGAAGAAGTGTCTTGTACTACTCTTTTCTTGTTGCGCAGTACGTACTTCTTGGAGGATAGATGAGCACTACTCATACCACCGGGATGGAAGGATTAGTAAGAGTACCTAGAATTGAACATATTCTAGCCTGACATTGAACATCAGAGAGAGAAGTGAGGCAGAAGACGAAGGACATAGTTCAAGCACTAGTCCACGGATAGCTTGCAGTTGAGGAACTCTTTTTTAGGAAAGCAATCATTGAACGCGATAAATGAAATCAAGGCAAGGTAGGACATTTAGAATAGTAGTCCAGCCAAGGTCTAACCAATTTAGTAGGGCTAGTGATGTGCCGAGCGAACATTCAATCAACGAAAGAAATGGCGGTTGCAATTCCTATTAAGTTTACGACCTTGGGAGAGGAAGAGGTATTGGCCAAGCAAAGATAAAAGGAGGTCCGCTAGCAATATGCTTAACACAGGGCAGGGGATTCCATTCCACCAATTTCAAGTAAACGAGTTCACCCCGACTCCAGAAAGATAGGTCTTACAGTGGACAGTGATGACAAAACAAGCAAGGATGTGGGGTTGTGGGAATCAAATACAATAGTAGGTAGGGAAGCTTGGGCGGGTTGATCCAAGGAAATCCGTAGGCGAAACGAATATGAGCGCTGCTACGGCCAATGAACGATTCTCGGGTGAAAGGAAACAGGAAGGTTTCATCAGCTGCCCCTTATTCTTTTTTGAGAGGAATGAAATAGTCGACCATACGGGGAAGGGAAGTTGCCCAGAAGTAATAACAACTTTCAAGTAAGAAGGAAGGAAATCCACTAATAGATAGTAGGGCAGCTCATTTACCTTTGAAAGAAGAGGGTCAACTCTCGGAAGATAGGGTTAGCCAAGTTTGACATTGTTCTTCAACTGCTCCGCCCTCGAGAACGAAGATAGACATCCTTTGATTGCTTCTTCTTGAGCTTGGTCGCCAAGTTTGAAATAGGAAAACCGTCAAGGATTGCAGTTGAAAATCTAGTTATTTTTCCTTGCCAACAAAATCAACAAATTGTGAGTTGCCTTTGCCAAGGAGATGATCAAAGAAAAGAAGAAAACACCAGCCGGAGCGGATATGCGAACAGAGAAGGTCGCATGCAGATGAGTGAGAAGTAGGGCCTCCAGTTTAAGTAGCAGATATGGGTTCCTAATGCAGCATTATGGGAAGCTGCTCGGAGAAGTCCTGAATCGGTGACAATTCTCTGAGCTTGTATGCTGCCTGGAAGCAGTCCGCAGCCTCGAGCAGTGATCCTTCAGATTTCAGGACAAGTCCAAGATCTAGCCGGGCTCGATGGCTTGTAGGCTCTAAACGGAGGGCGTTGTGCAAGAAAGTTCTTGCGATTGATAACGAGTTCCGTTCCCTCCTAGATTTCGTAGAATTCCTGCCATAGAAACCATGCTTGGGACGTAATCTAGATTGATCAAAAGGGCGAATGAAAATGCCATCAGGGCTTCTTGGTGCAAGGATTGACCCTCCAACTGAAGACCTGCAAAGGTGCTGAATGCATTAGCAGTTTTAAACATCGAACCATCGAATGAACTTTAATAGTCAAAAACTAATAGAAGCAACCTCTTGGATATTCATTTAGATATCAATCCAGAAGCATCGGTATAGTAGTACTGTATTATTAAGTTTCAGGGACAACCCTATTTTCTTGATATCCAGAGGACATGAAAACTGAAGCAAATGCAGCCAAAGCCAATCACAACACTTGGAAAAAATTACAATAATTTATTTTGAGTTCCTTATTTGTTTGGTAAAAAGAAAGCATAACTGAATATATTAGCAGAATCAGGTCAGGTAGTTGCGAATATTTACCTCTGACGTGCCAATACTTGGGATAAAAGAAATTGATGGATTTGGCTTTGTCAAGGCAGATGTTTGAGTCATGCCATGCCTCAAGCTTTGTGTATATTGACGCCAAATCTAACCATGCGTCCATCTGTATTAAGAGAAAAAATAGCTAAAGGGATGGGACATAATTATTATGGGGAACCCGCGTTGCCCAACGATCTTTTATACATTTTTCCAGTAGTAATTCTAGGTACTATTGCGTGTAATGTAGGTTTAGTGGTTCTCGAGCCGTCAATGATTGGTGAACCGGTGGATCTGTTTGCAACTCCTTTGGAAATATTACCCAAGTGGTACTTCTTTCCCATATTTAAATTACTCCGTACTAGTACCCAATAAGTTATTGGGCGTTCTCTTAATGATTTATGTGCCAACGGGTGCAGTACCCTTTCTAGAGAATGTCAATAAATTCCAAAATCCATTTCGTCGCCTAGTAGCTATGACCGTTTTTTAATCGGTACTGCAGTAGCTCTTTGGTTAGGTATTGGAGCAATATTACCCATTGATAAATCCTTAACTTTCGGTATTTTTTAGTTTAGGGATTTTTCGAGCTGATTCATTCCACCGCAAAGTCCCCCGCATGGGTATCTAGGAAATAGTTACTTCCAAGTGAATCTTCCCTAGATACCTAAAATCTATTTTATTATGATCCATTTCGCGAAAATATAGATTGTGCCAAAGATGCAAAATTGCTTTCTTTTTTCTTTTTATTCTAACTCAAAAAAGAAGAAGAGGAAAAAATTGCAATGATTTAAAGCGAGAACTTGTTCTTAGGTAAATCAATTGGGAGATGCTTCTCTAGAGTGTCCCATATCAGTTTTCCATCTTCCATACGAAAACTATTAATTCGCATAAGATCTTCTTCAGTCTTACTCAAAAGGTCCAATAGTGTATGTATATTGTTTTGAGACAATTATACGTTCTAGAAGGCAATTCTAATTGATCAATAAAAATACAATTCAATGGAATTCCTTTTTTGTTTTTCTTTAGATTAGTGAATCTTTTTTGAAAGGTTAAAAGGGGTGGAGTTAACCTGTTTTTATTTTCTTCGAAACTAGTGCCCTCTTCCTCTGTGTGTAGAAAAGGAAGAAATAAATCAATCAAATTTCGAGAAGCTTCATAAAGCGCTTCTTTAGTTAAACTTCCATTCGTCCATATTTCTAAAAAAAGTATCTCGTGTTTTTTCATTTCCATTCCCACAGGAAAAAATACTATAATTCACATTTCGAACAGGCATGAATACAGCATCTATAGGATAACTTCCATCTTGAGAGTTCTTTCTGAGTTCCGTATGATATCCGCGATCTCTCTTGATCTGTAACTCAATACAGAAATCAATGGGCTCTCTCAAGTTAGCTATAGGTTGTGTCGTATCAACGATTTCTACGAAAGGTGGTAAGATTATATCTTGAGCGGTTATGTATCTAGGACCTTTGACGCAAATTGTTCCGTCTCTAACTCCATAGAGATTATTTCTCAATACAATTTCTTTCAAATTTAGTAAAATTTCTTATATGGATTCTTCAATACCTACTATTGTGGAATATTCATGTGGCACGTTCCCAAATTTGGCGCGTGTGATACATGTTCCTTCTATTTCTCCAAGTAAAGCTCTTCGCGAGGCAATACCGACAATATCCGCTTGACCTTTTCTAAGCGGAGATAGAATGAAATGACCATAATAAAGACGTTTACTATCTACTCTTGATTCAACACACTTCCACTCTAGTGTTTGAGTGGATCTTGTTATCTCTTCTCGAACCATAACAGACTAGTATTATTATTTGATCATTGAATCGTTTATTTCTCTTGAAAGCGGTTTCATTTTTTTAATTTTTAAATAAGGAATAAATCATGTATATATCTAAACAACCTTTTCATAAATCTAAGCAACCCTTTCGTAAATCCAAACAAAATTTTCGTAGGCATTCTCGAATAGGCCCGGGGGATTGAATTGATTATAGAAAATGAGTTCAATTAATCGATTTATTAGTGAACAAGGAAAAATATTATCCAGATGAATAAATAGATTAACCTTGAAACAACAACGATTAATTACTCTTGCTATAAAACAGGCTCATATTTTATCTTTCTTACCATTTCATAACTATGAGAATGAGAAGCAATTTCAAGCCCAGGCAATTTCAATAATTACTGGTCCTATTGAAGCAGCTACTTCATCCCTGGTGTAAGGGCTTGTAGCTTTCAATGTGTTCTTTCTTGCAGTAAAATAAGGAACGATTGATCTCTCTTTTTTGAGGGACCATAGGCCTTAGGCTTAGTCCTAGAAGGTTGAATGCTTTCTCTATGCCCCGCATAATGAAACCTATGTCTTAGAATTAGGAATTTGCTTATATAAGCAATTATAAGATCCTTCCTCTATCTCATAGTCAAGTACTACGTAGGAATCAATAACAATTGAATAATACATAATTATTGCTGCATGCATGTTCACCTAAAGCGTTTCTTACCACTTAAGTGAATGAGGGGGATATCAGTATTTTTACTGATGGCTGTTGTCTAATTATTGAAATAGAAACACTCCCTTCCAAATGCTATTGCCATTCTCCATTCCGGTCTGTAGTAACGTACTCAGCACACTAGTTCAATTTATTTATTCACTCTTCCTAGCATTGATAAATCAAACAAACTATGACAAATTAAAGGAGATGAAAGGTAGGATCTGCTGATGAAAGTGCGCCAGATTGGGAGCAGGTTAGATGCAACCGCCGAGAATCCGACTTCGAAGTACGAGCAGGGATATTCGATAAAAGCAATTCCAATCGGAATAAAGGGTGAATTCGATTAGTTCAACAGGCAGCAGATGAAGTGATGGGAGCTAGCTCACTTCCTTTAATGAACGGATTTGCCTTGATTTGAGATTTCTAATTGAATCAAACTCTCACCCTTTTGAGATTGAGTTACTTCCTTGCCTGGGCTAGTCGTAATCCCTTCTTCTGTACAAGATGGTTAGAGCTAACCCCAGTACTACTCCTTTGGCTGTAGAGTACCACCTCTTCCTCAACTAGATCTGGTATTCTTCCTTGAACCAGTGCTTCCACGGAGGATGGTTCTACTTACTATCCCCTCTACTTTAGGTTTGGAGTTCAGCTACACCTTTTGGCTTTGCATGAATGCCATTTTCCTTTGTGTCTCTTTCCTGCGGGTGCTTGGTATTTTGCTAAACTTGTTACTTGGCTCTCTTCTTTGTCCCTAGTTCCTGTTTCATGCCTAGTTTCTATAACACTACCTGCATCCTGCCTTTTAGCTTATCCGTGGACCAGTGCTATTTCTTTATCGAGAGAAGGGGGGAACTTTATCACATCGAGGGTGGAGCGGTTGAAGAACCATCCATGTCGAACTCGGCTAACCCAATCCTTTCTTTTCAAATGCTTTCTTAAATTAGAAATTGCACCTAGATGCCCGACTTCGTATCCCACCCTCTCCTGCTGACCCCTTTATGCGTACCTGAAGCCAGATCATTTTTCTCGTAGACCGCTCCTGATGTGACCCGTTAGCCCATATCTAATACTTAGTAAAGCCATCACCAGTCTTGCATGTAAAAGGGCCTGTGGTATGTCTTTAAGGCCCAGAACACTCTACTCTCCGAAATGAAAGCCATGTACCCTGTGCAAGCAAAAGTGGAGTGGCATGAATAGCCGAGATTGTAGTGGGATATTCATCACACACCCCAACAAGTTCAAATGATGGTTTACAAGGTATTGAGTCACTATCTTCCTAAAACAATCCACACGAGCATGGTATGTAGACAACCAATCCATACCAGCATCAAAATATCGAAAGTCTAAAACGATAAGATCCGCCCTGATCTGCTCTCGTAATAACATAGTCCTTTAATACTTGCTTTGTAAGCAAGGAATCACCCATTGGAGTAGTTACTAAAAGACTTGCATGGAGCTAGCATAGTCTCACTCTTGTACAGTCCTAGCATAAATAAGAGCTTGTGTCTATAAACAAACTACCTGGCCTATATCTATATAGTGACGTGTTTTCTACGTTCCTATCATTGGTAACGAAACTAACGAACTAACATACGAGTTGTTTTCACAACTAAACTTATTATATTACAACTGGCAACTAAAATAGAGAATGCATAAACAAACAGCTAGTAGGCACCTTGAAAGCGGATCAGCTAATTCATGGTGCTCTTAACTTTATGGTGCTAAGAGTATGAATTCTTTAGGTTGTAAGGATTCTTACCTAGAAAAGTCAATTCCCGTTTCTGAGGACAATGCTGATGATGGTGGAAACAATGATGATAATGGTGAAGATTCTTCTATTTTCCTCGGTAAGTGCTCCAGCTGCAGTTGCTTTAGTTGACATAGTGAGTGGAACCTAATTATCTGTTTCCTTGAATACCAGAGTTGCCTTTTGTAGATGAGAAAGCCAACAATTTTGCAAGGAGTTGATAATTGCACTTGAAGTAGTAAGTTTAAAGACAGTTGAAACTTAATGGAACCATTTAACCAAGCACTCTTGTAGCTTCCTCCATGTTTAGATCGGTGAGGCAAGAGACGAATTCATCGTCCTCCATGATATCAAACTCCAGACCATGAAGATAGATTAGTCCTGGCCTCTATGTGACTCTGTGTGTATGAGTGTGTGTTGTTACTATTTGTGAGATTTCTTACTCTGATTTCACTTGTATCACTCACTTTTTCTATCTTTTTCTGCATTCTTTCCTTACACTCTTTCTCTGTAGGTTAAGCCTATTTCCCTCGATTTCTCTATTGCAATAGCTCTGTTGCCAAAGAATAGCTAAGTTGCCAAAGAAGGTCAATCCCGTTCTGCCAAGCGATAAGTTGTGCCATTCTTTCCTTCTACAGAGTAAGGAGAAGCAAGAGTTCTCCCAAATACAGTAGTGGATAACAGCAATAAGTAGTTGATAGCAAAAAATAGTTCAAGGCAGAAGTCTCTTGAGAATGCAAAAGGCCTGCAAACCTAGTTCACACGAGCTTTCACAGCGTGCCTTTATTTAGGCTAAAAGCAGTCTCATCAGTAGTGAAAGTTCCTAGCCGAATAAAAAGTTTCAGAAGTCAAACCTAGCGGCCTTGCAATGATAAGTAGTCCAGTCTAAGAAGAAGTGTTGTGATAATAAAAAATACTAGCCAAAAAAGCGGTTCCATTCGAATACTCTGCTGTGAGAAAGAGGTAGATCTTATTAATCGACAATCTGAAAGTCTATCTTAAAGGGACATAAAGAAATAAAACAACAACTAGTCTTTGCAATACTAATGTATTCTTCTTGTTGTAGAAGTTTGATTTTTACAAGTTCATGGTATGAAGAGCCTTTAAATGACCCTACTAAGAAAAGTAAAGTAGAGGAAGACTAACCAAATGAATATGCTTTTTCACTTGGGACTAGGGCTTGCCTTCTCTTAACGGTAGAAAAAAGGAGCTCTCCTAAGCAGTAGCAAGCGCTTGATGCTATCTCCGACTTGAGTCTATAAATTCCTTATGAGCTAAGCAGCATACTTGATATGTTGGAATAGAAGGAATGAAAGATCCATCTTTGTGGGTTCGGCCCCCACGGAGCGGTGTGTATCATGGGGTTGAGTACAAAGCATGTTTCAGACCTTGGGCGGGGCGGTGACTTTATTTTAGTAGAATTTCTCAAGTAGGAATAGATCTATTCATAGTAGATCTCCATTGTTAACTCAGCTTGTGCCTGTTCGGGAGAAGTTGGGTGCCCCGGCTCATAAGAATAGAAATTTGCTATTTCTTCATATGCTTTGGTTTTGGAACCTGCGTCAAAGGCACTGAAGGGACACTGGAAGACTAATTTGGACTCAATTTTGCCCTGATTGACCAATTTCCATAATTTATACTGATGCGAGCCCTATAAACTACTCCCACCCTTCTACAGCCGAAAAGGAAACCGCATCCAAGAGCCATTAGCTTACCACCCAGAGAGGACAAAGAAAGCTCCCACTATTCAAAAGGAAGACTGGGAAGACGAATCCAAACCGGGGCTTTGGAAAGCAAAACTATCTCTAGAGGGAAATTGGGTCTCCATTTCACTTTATTTTCAAGGGGAATCAAAGCAAATGCTGCTCTATTATCCAACGGCCCCACCTAGATCTGCTTTCTATCTTGGTAGTCTAGTATGTGTAAGTTATACCAGCCTGACAACTAGATTGTTGGAGTTCCATAAGTCTTCCCTAAAGTTGGTCCCTCTGTGAACTACTGAAGCTGCTCTTTCCTCCTTACCAGTGAAGTACTAAATAGAAGAGGCAGAAACAGAGTAGCTCCTATCTGACCCTATCAGGCTGACCCTCCCTAAAGGGCGGGAACTATTGCCACCTCAACCTTCGAACTCCGAAGAATCAGACTTAGACGGAGATGCATTACCGGATTGCCATCCTTCCTTACTTCTGTCACTTGTCACTAGCACTGATCTTTCTCTCTTCAATGCTGTCTGCGGAAGATCGGTTGCTGTCAATGAACTTCTTTTGAACAAAGATTTGATACTAGCTCATTCAATCAATACTTTTATCAAATCTACCTCATTTCCCTCCCCGCTATGCCTATTCTCTTGCGAATCCAATAATATAAGCCCTACAAAACCTATTAAATACACCAAAAGCCTTGTTCATGCCAATCTATAAACCACATCCAAATTAGTTCTTGCGGAGAATAGCCTTTTCCTTAAAAAGACCTAACTTCATGAAGCCTTAGAATAGTTTCGAGTAGTCTTTGCCTTATTGGTAAAAGAGACCACAAAACGAAGACCTTGAAGTCCCCATAGAGCTGAAATCTCTCCTTGAAGAGTTCCGAGACATCATTCCAGCTGATTCAAATACCTAACTAAGCGACCTGAATGGAAGGCTAACCAATGAATGAACTGTCCTCCCCAGCTGTTACGAACTATCAGATGGTCAAGAATTGATAGGAATGAAGGGAATTGATTTCAAGGATCAGATAAAGAGGGAATTTATGAAATAAGAGTTATGGGAACAACTAGTCGAACAGAAGCATGAGTTAAGTGGTGTTGCTAACTTCCTTACTCATTGTAGCTGCTTTGATGGGTGGATTGGACATGGAAGGATTGAAATAACAAGAGGTAATGTGAATTAGCTAAGGTTGCCTTTTTCAAGCAAGTAAACTAGTGGCTTCGCCTACCTTATTGTGTTGTAGACATCTTGAACAGCAAGGATTAACTTAGGCTTAAGCTAGAGCTGCTCCTTCTATCACATCGGATTCTAGTAAAGAGATGGGCCTTCTCGTCTGATCTCTACACAACAGGAATGCGGGAAAAGCTTCTTCTCGCCCCAGAGTCCCTAGCAGCCTTAAGACCGTAAGCTACTTCCTTTAGTTGAACTAGTTGCTATATAGGTCAATTGAATCTTAGCATATTTCTTCTTACTCCTTTTGTTCTCATTCCCGGCCAACCGTGCCATGAAGAGTCGAGGAAGAGCAATCGTAGCTTTATCTCTTCCTTTGCAGCTCTCATTCCTGCCTTATAAAAGCTTCAATCGACAAAAGCGAGAAACGAGCGACAAGGCTACGGTCTAACTTTTTCTTCCTAGCGGAGTTCAATATGAAAATAAAGGCGTTCCGCGTTGGGAATGGCGTACGTAGTATGGGTGGTATTTCTGGTATAACTGATCAGGGTTGTTCTAAAAGCAAGTCAATTGGTGCTTTGGAAAGTGAGTGCCAGAGGCTAGTCACTGCTTGGTTTACAAATGGGAAGGAAGAAAGAGATACCGAAGCAGATTCAATATAGAAAAGAAGGAATTGATACCATTCATTCCAACTTATTTGATAGCCACTTAAAGTTTCTATCAAACCATGTCTTTTTCTTGTCAATCTCATAGGAATTTTGATTGGAAGTGTGGTATTGAAGGGCGAAGCCTTTACTCTTTGACTTGTTTCTTTGAATATAACATAGTACTGACTACGCACTTCGAAAGATAATGGTGTATTCCGAGGATTAGTCCTTTTTTATTGAATTCACAAATTGATAGATCTGGATGATTCAAAGAATGATTCTTCCCTGGGTATTTCCCCGCTACCATTATGGAAATTGGAGCTTTTCAATTCCATTTTGGAGATTGAGAAGGCCGCTCGTAATGATTTTTTCTTTTTATGGCTGGGTGGGCAAGAAAAGGATTTGACTCTTGAAGATATCAACTCATACACCTGCTCCATACATTAAAAAACATTTTGGGTACTTTCTATGAGAATGGATAAATAGAAATGGGTACATTCCTCTTTCTCGTTCCTGGCCAAACTACCAAAAAAAAGAAGAGAGAGAGTTGTAAGAGCGGTAAAAGCAAGTTCGGTGGCCCGGTTCACTACATGTTGATGTATCCTTTTGAAAGAAAAGTAAATCTCTCTAAAAAATAAGCACTTCAACAAGTCAGGACCCTTTTTTATACAACTCCTATGCGTAATTGATAACTTTTTGGTATTCTCCATATATATATACTACTAGGTATGAAATAACAGGAAAGATAGAAATAGTGACTTTGGCTTCAAATAGAGAGCAGCTTAAAGGGAACTCGCACTGGAGGATAGCTCTAAAAAATAACTGAACACTGGCTAGGAACTGGGCTGCACTAAGCCCGGCACTTTTTGGGCTTCTTCATGAATCTAGTTTTCAGGTAAGGTTAGATCATCTTATTGAATATATATCTAAAAGAAAGCAAAGGAATGAATCGTTTTTCCAATTACCTTCTCTCAAAAACCATAGATCTTCTTGTTACCATTGACTATCTAGCACTTTTGTCTGTAGAGCAAAGCAAGAAATTGCATGGAAGGGCTTGCCCTGCTAATATCAGCCTTGTTTGGAACAATACATGCAATCCATTTCAGTGTATGTCACTTAGTTCACCATTGCAGTTGAGACGTCAGGCAATTGAGTGTTCCCTAGAGTTTGGTTCAAAGGCTAAGGACTCCCCGCCACCTTCATAAGGGCACTAAGGCGGAGCACAGAAAAGAAAATGGGGCACCCATGTTTTACCAGTCCCGAATCTCAGGGCCATTTTGCCAACCGCCGACATGAACGAAATTGAATTTCATTGTGGGAAATTTGGATTTCATGAGGGAGGAAAAGGCGAGGCGGAGGGTGGAGAGTCGTACAATGCATTGGTGGGATGAAGGTGCTAGCTTGGCTGAGATAGGAAGTTTTGATGTGTATGTAGATTTGGTTCTAGTGCCCCCACCCTTTTCAAGATCTGTTAGGATTAGCAAGATGTTATAGTGTAAACTATAGAGAAATGGAATGAATGAAATGTATCTAAGAAGAAAGGAAGCCATGCTCCATCCTATTTATAAAAAGAACATCACCTCCCTTTTTTGTTAGATACCGCTCCATTAGGTACTAATGCTTCTACCTATCACCCTCCGGGTGAGTTTGAGAGCTGTGTTTTTCCAACGTTAATAGCATTCCGTGACAAAAGAGAAAAGTAATCTACTAATGTTGTCAGCGGAGTCCCTCATCCATCCATGTATGAATAGCGGTGTATCCCCCATTTTGGACAGTGATGAGGTAGTCGACGCAATTTGCATGTGTATTTGCGTTCGGCTTTGCTACTTTCCTCCTAGACTATAAAAGAATGTCCACGGAAGGGAATAGTCTATGTGGCTTAGGGTAGTCTTTCAATTCCTTTATCGGGTGGGAGAGTTTAGAACATGTTAAGCCAATAGCTGCAGCTTTAGTCACACTAGCTACATCAGTTGATCATGGATTTAGCATACCACCTCATAATAGTCTACGTGGTCCCTACTTTTATTTTACTACTTTTTCCAGTAATGCAGACATCCCTTTTAAAAGCGCAAGGCCGGGCTTGCCCCTAACTCTCAAAAAGAGCAGGAGGCCTCAACCCATTCCATTAATGTTGTTTCATTCCCCACACAGCTGAATCCAACTCAGTCTTTATCCTGCCTTAGAGTTCTCTCTCATAACTGAAAGGAGGTATTCGATTTATCGGATTTTGAGCTAGCTACCCTTTTCTTGCTCCTTGCCATTAGCGCAGCCCTTTTCTTTTTCTTAGCTTTATTTGAAGCATAGTTTTTCACCTTCAAAAGAAGGCACCAGCGCTTTTGTAGTGACCCCAGAAGGGTCCCGGGTTGCTTTGGCACGCCCCACCCCGTCAGTCCTATGTTGTACTTGACTTGACTCTCCCCCACTTGCTGCTTGTTGATCGCAGTGTTCAAAAATGAAACAAATCTGGATATGAGTAGATGTTGTTGGTCAAAAACGTCTTTCATTCACAATGAAATAGAATGGTCTCACTCGATGTGTCATTTTATGATGTGTATTTTCATATTAAGAGTTCTTAAAAGAACTCAACTCAAAGCCCAACCGTCAAAAGGATGCTACAATGTTTGAAATTCTCAACTTAACGCGCCCCCTTACTTCCTTCGTGACCTCCCACTACTTCATCTACCAAAATGATTAGGCAGATCTCCTTTTTCCTAGCATTAAACCTGCTCATGATCCTTAGGCTATAGAGCATGGAGCAGACAGAGAGATGAAAGGACCACCTTCTCCTGCTTGCTTGATCAAAATCTATTTACATTTAGAATAGCTAAACTTCTTAAGAGCTACACTTAGTAGTTGAAACTTGGAGAGATAGAGAGAGTCCTCTCTCATACTTGCCAATTCCCTTGTTGTGCTTTCTCAATTATTGTTCTTATAATGTGGTTGAATACTACAATTTTGTTTGTACTGTGTGCAGAGAGTCTTTCCTCCGGGGAACCCCCCTTCCCAAGGGCCCCTTTCTTTACCTACTTCCTTAGCTCCTTAGCTTATTTACCTGCTTAGCCTATCCCTTTTCCTAACCCCTATCCCAGAAAACAAAGCAACTTCTTCCTTTCAATCCAACCTACTACCTTGCTTGCTTACTAGCTTTTTACTTAGCAGGGACAGGGGTTCGTGGTAGACTTACTCGTCTATGCAGGCGTGAAACAATCTTCCTTTCCTCTAGACTTTATCATCATTATATACGTGCTCTACCACTTGAATTAGATCTTCATCTTTTTGAATACCTAACTACTATTGAATTCCTTTCATGCCTTTATTCACAATACAATAATTCCAATCTCAATCATGTGCTTTGCCGAGAAGAGCGCTCACTACCCGACCCCCTAAGCTAATGTAGTTCCCAGGTTGCCTACTAGATGCCGTTTATGGCCCGTGTAGGAAGCCGAGGAAAGAGATAATTGATAGTTGCCAAAACCACGTAAAAGAAATGAGATTTCACATATTTCAATTCAACAAATTCTAATTGTTTCATTATCAAATGCAATGGATGTGGGACCAGGTTCTGTTATTGGAGTTAAGCGGTGTTGGAGCTGTGCTGTTCCTGTGTATTAGCTCATTGTTAGTAGCCACGAAGGGCGTAAAGGGGGTAAAAGAATCCAAATATTTCTTGGAAGCAGCTCTTCGCCTATGGGAACTAGCTCTTTTCTTTTGTTTGAAAATGGATTGGATTGTAGCAAAGACCCGTTTTGAGCCCTTGGAAAGGGTATTATGGGTTGAGTAATAGTGTGAGTATATTTCCCTTGCTTGAGGACATCGATGAACAGATACTAGGAATCGTAGGAATAGCTCCCCTTTTCGTAGGAATAGCTGTAGCGCTCGCTACGCCCTCACCTTTTCAATCCCATGTTGATGTAGAGTATACTTCAATTGCTTCGAACAAGAGCTAGGTGATCATCGACAGCTTGGGTGTTGCTGGATAATAGGATAGGGGATTTAATGAAAAGGATGAAATGAAGAGTATACCCACGCCAACTTCTGCTCCAAACGTATATGAATGGTTCTTATGCTCGCTAAGGGAAGGGGGCTGAACCCATATCCGTTACCCGAAACCAGGAGTTCAAAAACTAGGGATGCGGGAAGCCATTGGAAAAAGGTATGCGAATCTGCTAGTTAAACCCTTTCTTCAACCCCTTGGTATGATACCTCCTTTCCCTTTGCTTTGCTAAAAGATACATGTTCCGCTGTTCCATTGGTGCCATGCCTTGTAGGAGCCGTCATCTTCTTCTTTGCTTCGGAAAAGTCATCTGATTTATTTGCTTCGTCAAAGGGGATAGGAATGTGCACTTTTGTTCATGTGCACATCAACACAATCCGGGATGAATCAAAGGTATGGAAAGGGAAGAGATAGCCCTACCCTTCAGTGAACCACTCAAGGTCAACCTACGCCTGATATCCATGGTTATTATACGATGCAGTTCATGGATTGGCAAAACCTGAATGATTAAAGCATCTATCTATGGTTGGGGGCTTCAAGATCATCATAACATGTCACAGTAGAGTCATCTAGCTTGTAATGCGAGGCTGAAAGCGAGGGGAAACCCTTGCTAATGGTTAACTATTCTGGTTCGATTCTTGAATCGTAGTGAGATTATCTTGCCTCAGAGCACCGAGCAAATAGCTAGCCAGCTTCTCCAACAATTAATGCTCTACTGGTTTGTAATTTCCCTAGCTTACCACAAGATTGACTTTGAGCCTTATTGGATAATACATATCTTTCGACACTTGAGAATTTAGAGAACCTTTGGTAGAAGGCACTATCTTACCTACTTTGGTTCTGATGTGTGGGGGAAGGAGGGAATTACATCCACTTAATAGCCGATACTTTGACTACTTTACCTAGTCCAAGCCAGACTTCAAACTTACTCTCTCTATTTAGCTCTTAAGCCTTTTTCTACCGACCGAACCCCGATCCCCCAAAGGAAGAGAAACCCGTTCAAGGCAAAGGGCAGCGATTGACAGAATGGAGAGCTCCCGTGCAAGGAGCAGGGATGAGGAAGACGGCGAGGACGGAGGCGATGATGACAGCGATGATCGTATGAGCAAGATGAGCTGACGGGTTCCCAACTTGCTGATGCTCCTCAGGGTACACAAACTTAGGTGCGTGTGTATATTTGTTGAGTGTCACTAGAATCTACTACATGATTTGGTGATGGTCCTCAGCCTACACAAAGTCTCTATTTTTTGTGTAGAGTTCATCCCAACGCTCGCGACGAGGTCAAGGACAAAACGTGTGAGGACGTGCCCGTGACCGCTCCGACGTCGGCACTCCTAATCTCCTTGCCACAAATCCAGGCCGCCAGCGTCGTCCTCGACAGCCCTACACGTCTAACCCTTAATCTCATCTATTAACTACGTGCATGCTTTGTGAACTCTGTGCTTCTTTGGTGGACTATGTTGGTCTTGCTACAACACAGGTGAGGGAGTCATACCTCATGCACGAGACCAATCAAACCTGAAATGCAAATGCAAATTTAATCAAAGACAAATAGAGGATGGGAAAGAGAAGAGCGACAAGAGAGAAGGGAGATGACCTTGAGGTCGGCCAGAATGAGGGAGAGGGAAGGAAAAGGAGGCCTGTCATGCTAGGCGGGCTAGCTCGACACGATGAGGCCCACGCTCCGCCACGCCAGCTCTAGTCAACTATGTCAACCATGGACGCCAGCATGGCATAGCTGTCGCACCAGCGTGGAACTATCGCGCCAGCAACGTTGGCACGACCAAAATGGTCATATTGCACAAATATTTTTTGGGAGCGATTAGTATTACAATATTTATTTAAAAAGGATTAAAAAATTCCTACAGGTGTACACCCATGTCCGTTTACTAGATCCGCCCCTGCTTCCTTCAAAGTTCATAACACAGTACTGTCAACTATGCCCTTCCCATTGACTTCAAATCTTAAGAAACCTACAGAAATTAATAAATAAACTCTTCCAAGGAGCTAACAGCGGCTCGAATTGTTAGACAACCTTGGCTGGCCCTGGCGACGAGCAGTTGACCAAATCGAAAACTCCACTTGGGGTCCGGGTGACGAGCAGCTGAGCAAAACGAAAACACCTTGTGGACTGTGTCCTTCAGCCTCCAGCCACGAGATTCCACCGTCTTCTTCTCAAAGCGCTGTGCCTACAGCAAAATCAAAACAGACCACGTAAAACCAGCAAGAAAAAAAAAACAATAAGAATTCTGAATTGAATACGCTAAAATTTCAGTTTCGAATCCTAATTGGACATCACCGAGGGTGGTGGCACGCAAGCACGGACGCGGCGGTGCTCCTCCTCGTCTCCGGTCACGGCATCCGCCCGCCTCTTCTTACTGGCGCAGCTCCCGAGCGGCGGCAGGGGCACCTTCTCCAGCACCCCGCAGAAGCACTTGAACTCGTGGCCGTCCACGAACAAGCGGGAGCTGATCGCGCGCAAGAACCGCTCCTCTAGGCCTGCGACCTCGCCGGTGCTGATCGCGCGGTCTGAGGCGGCCTCGAACACGGCGGCCCAGTTCTTGGGGGAGTGTCCGCCGAGGAAAAGCGCGACAGCCACCAGCCGGTGCGCGGTGGACGGCTCCACCACGATCCCCGCCACCCGCGCCGCGTGGCTGCCGATGAATCGCGTCAGATAAACGCCAGCGAGCACGAAACACGTACCGTCGACGCGGATCACTTGTCCGGTGGCGGCCTCCGACCGAACCAGCACATAGATCCGCTCGAGGAAGTCCCGGATTGGCACCTTGGGAACCGTCCGCCCGCGGAAGGCGCGGACCAGATCGCTTCCGGCGGGTTGGGAGGCGGAGGCGGCGTGGAGGCAGGCATCCTCCTCGACGAGCGCCGCGAGAAGGGGGAGAGATCGAGGGATCCCCCGGTCGTCCTCGCACAGGACGATGGCGGCGGCGGCGGCGGCGGCCGCCATTGCGAGAGCGAAAGCGAGGGCGCGGGTTTCGGCGACTGGATCAGATGGCGAGAGCGAAAGCGACGGCGAGGGTTTCGGCGACTGGATCGGATTGGATCAGATTAGATGTGGCGAGGTGGGAGCGTATGAATATACGCAGGATACGCGTTACAACTACGCTGTACGTATACGGTAGGATACGCGTCAGTACTACGCTGGCACGCAGGTTGGGCCAATTTGCGTGGGCCTATCTGCAATACTTGGCCCATTCTGAACGGAGAACGGAAAAACGAGGAGAAATTTTCTGAAATCTGAAAAAAAAAGGCATATAACTACATATGAAACCCTATAAGTTAAGTGGATTAAAAAACTAATAAAACAGTAGATTTTTAAAATATAGCCCCAGTGTAATATTACCAGTGTCAAGATAATTTCATTCCTCTGTCAAAATAATAATAATTTCATTCCACGAAAAACCTTCCATTGCTAAAGTTCTTTGTGTTTTTTTTTCAAATTTTCCCTAATATTTTGAGTTTATAGTTCCAAGTTGAAATGGCTCTCGTTGTTTAGACCCCATACATTGGTAGTCTTAAGGTGTCAAAATTTCAAGTAATAAAAAGTGAACCATCAATGTGTTGGTGCGAAAAGTGACCAACAAGTAAATATTTATCGTTTTGTCGTGCGTTGTGATCGGATGTGGCCTAGCACTCAATGACACAGGATTTATACTGGTTTAGTCAACATGCCCTACGTCCAGTTTCAGTCGGTCGGTGACTTTATTCCTGAGCCTAGGTGCTCGAAGTTTGTTGTAGGGTTACAAACGAGTAGGAATAAGAAGGGAGTGTTAAAGGCCCGGTTGGACTCTGAACCGAAGGGCCGAGAGTGACGAGGGCTCTAATGTGTGCTAAGTATTAGAGCATATGCTCTGTATAGCTTTAGAGTTCTAAAGCTATTGAGCTATTCGAGTTCTCAGGTCCTCGAGTGCTCGAATCATCTAGCTTCTCTTTTTTGAGGAGAGCCAGAGAGCCAGAGAGTCAGAGCGAGACAGAGAGCTTTTTAGGAGAGAGCTCATCCCCTTTTTATAGTCGAAGGGGACGGCCTTACAAATCAGAGAAAGAGAGAGAATGTATACGTACGCTACCTAGTCTTGTTGCCCACATTGTCGGGTATGAGACGGTCGTCGGCGCTCACAATACTATTTATGTCCAGATACATGTGGTAGGCTCTACCGTGTTCGCCTGGTATGGCAAAATGCCGACGCCTATAATATTGTTTGTATTCTGACATGCCTGGAAGGTTGCATAGTTGAAAGGTCCTTGTGTGGTTTTGATAATTAAGTGACAACCCTAGGTGGACTAATTGTGTTTATATAAGATACACAGGTGATTAGTCCATAAGTACATGTGTGTGAGCAACATATGCCGTGAAGGTGAAAATGGTTTGGAGATGTTGCAAAGCTCACACATGAGATGATGAAGGAGCTTATTGCACATGAGACATGACATTGAGTCATGTGATCAAGGTGGAGAAGATCAAGACAAGACTTGGCTTGATGGACCGGTTGCAAGCGTGAAGGGCAAGTCAGAGGCTTTGGAGCGATGGACCGCGTGGCAGTGAAGCTTGAGCAAGATTTGGCACCGATGGATGAAGGCAACGGTGAAAAGCAAGTGAAGTCTAGATTGATGAACCAATATCATCACGTGATGATATGAAGTGGATCATATCATTGTTGATCATGTTGGTGCATGTGTTGCATCGATATTGGAGGAGATGAAATAAAATGTGCAAGGCAAAGGTATAACCTAGGGTATTTCATTTAACCGGTCATAGGTGTGTAGAGAAGTTGATGACCAGGTTTAGGATAGATAGCCGTACTATCAAGAGGGGCAAACTTATTTGCATATCGGTCATCTAGTGACACTCGAGTGATCTAACTTTGCATCATCGCTAGGATCGAGTGGCGTGGCAAGTTGAGTGGCTAATCCTTTGGAAAATGTTTGTGAAAAGCTAACACACATACACATGATGGAAGCACACTAGGTGGTGTTGGCACATTTGCAAAGGAGAAGAAGTTAGAGTTGTCGTGAATCAACTTAGAGAAGAGAAAAAGGTTTTCCGGTGTACTCTGAACTATAGTATGATCCTTGGATTGGAATACTATTTTGATCTATTGTGATTTGGATCAAGTATGCATATGGGATGTGTATCCCTCTGAGTAAGCTTTCTAAAATGTCCAACATCATCGAAATCGGAGTTCGAAGCTAAGAGTTATAGTCGTTTTAGCGCTGAAAGGTCTATGACCGGACGCTGGCGTGAAAAATGACCGGACGCTAGGGTCCAACGTCCGGTCAGCACCTACGAGTCTGGTCACAGCGTCTAATCAGTGTTTTTAGCATGTCTAGAAGCGACCGGACGTGTCCGATCGCTGAAAAACGTCGCTGGAACCTCTCTGTAAGTGATCGAATGCTGGGTTTCAGCATCCGGTCGTTATGACCTGCGCGTCCGATTAGTACGTGCTTTGCTCAGTGAAGGGGTAACAGCTATTTTAGCCCTTGGGGCTACAAAAAGAGTGTGTGGCCAGCCTTGGGCTGGTTGCTTAGCACCCTCACGCCTATGTGGCTTGTGTAGGAGTGCTTTGATGCCCTCTAACTCACTTGTGCTTGCAAGAGTGCAAATCGATTGTGAGTGAGTGTGATTCTAGTGTGTTGCATTATGAGATTGCATCGAGTGGCACTAGGTGATCGAGTTGCAAGCTGGTGGTGCTTGTTACTCTTAGAGGTTGCCACCTCCTAGATGGCTTGGTGGTGGTCTCCGTCGAAGCCCGCAAGAAGCTTATGCGGTGCTCTAGAGAAGAGCTTTGTGAGGGGCATTGTGCTCGCTCCGCGGGAGCCACGAAGAGCAACTCTAGTTGAGCGTGTCATTCAGCTACCCTCACTTTTGGGGTAGGTTCTTGCGGTGCCCGACGTGCGGGCTTGGCGGGTGATGCCAATTAGCCACCGAACCACCAAGTGAGCGGTCGACGCAACGGGGACGTAGCGTGTTGGCAAGCATGTGAACCTTGAGAGAAAATCACTATGTCAACCTTGTTCTTCTTATTGGTTTGCAATCCCCTTACACAAGCTTGTGATTACTTTTATATACATTGTGCTTGTGTAGTTGCTCTTGTAATTAGTTAGCATGTGTAGCTCACTAGTTACCTTCTTGCTTATGTAGCATAGAAGTAGCTCCCTTGCGTGGCTAATTTGGTTTGTGTAACCTTGTTAGTCACTTTGCCTAGTTTGTGTAGCTAAGTATTTGCGCTCTCTAATTTGGCATTGGTTGCCTTGTTATTGAGCATTGCTAGTGAGCTTAGTTGAATTTGTGCTTTTGCTTACTAGCATATGTAGGAGCTCCCTCATTGCTTAAAATACTAGTGGCATAGGTTTGTGTGACCTTGCTCCTAGAATTGGTTAGGTGAGCTCTAGTTAGCCTGGCACCTTTGTTGCTTAATTAGGATCTTTGCAAGGTGCTAGAGAACATAGATAGAGGGGTATAGTCTTGGCTAGACCGATATTTTTAATTCCGCACTTATTTTGGTTAGCCGACATGATTAAGTTTTAGAAATGACTATTCACCCCCTCTCTAGTCGCCATCTTGACCCTTCAAGTGGTATCGAAGTGAGGTCTCTCATTTGTGGTCTTTACCGACCCGAGAGGATGGTGAACTTTG
Organism: Miscanthus floridulus; assembly: GCF_019320115.1. Lineage (NCBI taxonomy): Eukaryota > Viridiplantae > Streptophyta > Magnoliopsida > Poales > Poaceae > Miscanthus > Miscanthus floridulus. The sequence continues at coordinate 84,889,047 of NC_089582.1, read as the reverse complement.
GGCTAGAAGTTGTTTGTGACTCACCTATTTTTGATGGCACACACTATGCACGGTGGAAACATCATATGCTTGATCATTTCTGTGAATTGGGTCCCAAGGCATGGTGGATCATTGTTGTTGGTTTTTCTCATGATGCTTTGGATAAGGACAACCTAACACAAGTCAAGAGGATTGCTTACAAATTGGTCATCGTGCTCTTTATTATCTAATGTGTGCTTTACATGATGATGTTTTTAGACATGTGTGGGACTTGGAAAGTGCTCATGATATGTGGATGGCACTCCAAGCCTTCTACGGTGACTCCTCCACAAGTGATGATGTGAAATTCAAGAAGGAGGATGATCACAAGGTGGAGGCATGTGAGTGTGTTGAGCATAATCACAATTTGGTGATTGTGGAAGATTGCTACACCTCATGGTCAAGTGATGATGATGATGATGATGATCGATCCACTACAAGTTCACTTGACAAGGTTGATGATGATGCCATAAGTGTTACACATAAAGATTCTACCTCAAGCACACTTGGTGGTGATCTTGATGATGATGGTTCATGCTCGGGCCATGATTGTGATGCTACTACAAGCTCTTCTATATCACCACATTGTTTCATGTCACAAGGTGACACCAAGGTATCAAATGATAATGTGGTTGATCATGTTGATTCATATAATGAGCTTGTGAGTAGACTTGCTAGCATGACCATGTCTTTAGAAAATGAGAAAGCTAAAACAATGAAATTGGAAAATGAAAAAACTCATTTCTAAAGAACTCTTGTGAAGAACATAAGAAATTACTTGATGCTTTTAAATCTTCACATGATGAGCTAAAATTGAATCATGAGACACTACTTGCATCTCATGATGAATTATTAGAACAACATGCTTCTCTCATTAAAGTGTTTACAAAGAAACTTAAAAATAATGAGAGCTCATCACATGGATCAAATGATAAATTGCAAAATGTTGCTAACCCTTGTGATGTAGGCAAGAAGTATGTATCCACCTCTTATGATGATTTATTAGATATGCCATGCTCTTCACATATAGATGCTTGTTCTACTTCTATGTCTTGTGAGACTAACATTTTAAAGGAGAACATTGAGCTCAAAAGTGAAGTGAAGAAATTGAGCAACAAGTTAGAGAGGTGCTACAACTCAAAAGTTACCTTTGAGCACATGTTGAAGACTCAAAGAAACTATGGTGATAAGTATGGCCTTGGCTTCAAGAAGAAGATGACAAAGGGTGAAAGAAAGAGAGAAAGAAAGATAAAGAACCTACAACAAAGAAAGCTCTCTCATACCATGTGCTACCGGTGTCATGAAGTGGGACACCTTGCAAATGGTTGCCCTAACATTGAGAAGCTCAAGAAGATAAAAGAAGAAGAGAGGCTCAAGCATGTGAAGTGCTTCAAGTGCCGCACTTGGAGTCATCTTATCTCAATGTGCCAAACCAAGCAATTGGTGAATCAACTAGAAGAGCCTCAACCAAATCCATAAGTTGAGCAAGAGAAGATACCCCAAGAGCAAATCAAGATAAACCATAAAAATGATGGTGATTTGATGATAAAGAAGAAGAAAACTAGAAGGGGTGGAAAAGCAAGAGAAAGAGCAATGCGTCCAAGGATGAATCAAGATGCAAAGCAAATGAGCAAGAACAAAAAAGAGAAAATAGAGAAGATTGCTCACATGAGATGCTATAGTTGTGACACATTAGGCCATCTAGTTTTGGGTTGTCCAAACAAGCTTGAGAAGAAGGCTCAAGCAAATAAGGACAAGCAAGGCAATGAGAAGCATAATATGAGCAAAGAAGAAAAGGCTCAAGCAAAGAGAAAGTGCTACTCATGTCGGAAAAGGAGACACATGGCACATTCATGTCCCCTAGGTAACACTCCTAAGATTATTTCAATTGATGATGATTCTATGCTTAGGAAGGATGGTAATGGTACCTCTATGGTTGCTATTGCAAAACATTCCGCTACTCATACTAAGGCTATGCCTAAGTATGTTGCTCCTAACATGAGAGGACCCAAAATTGTTTGGGTACCATCAAAAAGTGGATGATTGATTGTAGGTACCATTGGCATTGGAGACTTGATTCAATTGATTTCATATTGATCATCATATGTTGAGTCAAGATATGAAGCCTAGTGCACATCCAAACCCAATGCCAAGTGAAAATTGAGTGAAGTCCAAGTGCTATCAACATACAAGTGTCATATTCAAGTTGGGGTGATTTATTGGAATATTTGATGGCTTGCAAAAATATTTGAGTTGAAACTTGCTAATTGGATGATCATGAGGTAACCAAGGTATATCTCTTATTGATCATTTCATTTGGGTGCATATGAGTTGATTGAATTGGATAAATATGCAATGTTGCTTGCTATAAGTTGATTGAATGGATAATTGCTTAGTAATCAAGTTTGGATTGATTTGTGTTTGATAAATTCATGAGATGACATTTAGTAAGTGGATTGAATGGATTTATGTCTTGTGAAAGTATTCAAACAAGTTGGTTTCAAGTTTGATTCATACTTGATGAAGTATAGCTCAAGTGATTGAAATCTGTCCTATATTGAAAATATGAGCTAGCTATGATCTTAGCCATGTTTGAGTGATCAAAACTTATTGGATTGGCATGAAATTTGGTGTACATGCTCTAGACTTATGTTATGAGATGCTGTAGAAATTTCATGAGAATTGGATAAGAGATGCCTCAGTTTTGGAGTGAAACTTGTCAGCTATAGAGCAGCAGTTTTCAACATGTAGCAGTGGTGGAATAATTGAAATCTGGTGAAGCTCAATTTTTATAGCTGCTAGATATCTAAGTGAAGCACATCTCCACCAAATTTCTTGGTATTTAGATTTATACTTTGGAAGATATGCTTATTTCTATGAAGGGTACAGAATCTGCTAGAAAAGTGACAAATGTTGGATTGATCTAGAGTCACTTTGATTGAAAGGTTCTCAAATTGAAAACATGTTTAAGAGTAATTGAGGTACCTAAGTTGGTTTTGAGATGATCTAAAAGCATGACAAGATATGAGTACAAGGCTATTTGATTGTGGATTGTACTTTGCACACTTTTGGTACTCAAGATGAAAATCAAGATCAAACTCGAGTTGAAGATGAAGTTTAAGTTCAAGTGATGATTGGAGATCATTTGGTAGAAAGAAAAGGACTTAAACAAGTAGAAAGAAAATGACTTAAAGAGGGAATCAAGGTTACTCATCAAGTTAAGTCCATCACTTGGATCAATCAATCAAGTTATTTCAAGTGAGTGTCAAGAATGGTTCTTGGAGAGAGGTCACTTCTCCCTAGTGTCGGGGCTTGCCGCCTATGTGTAGGTGAACCAAGTGTGGTACTTGGAAGGCTAACATGGAAGTGGTGATCCAAGGAATATTTGAGATGCTTAGTTGAAACAATCAAAAGGGTTGATCAAGAAAAGCAAGCAACATCCAAAAGAGAGCTAGTCATGATATTTCAAGTAGTATTCTCAAATTGATGCTCTCATGCAAGTAAAGATGAAAAGAAGAAGCAAGCCAACCACAACAAGAAAGTACACTTGATCATAAGTGGTATTCATTTCATATGGGTGAAGAGTGAAATTCAAAATAGTGTCTATTGGTCTTCACCAAGCTTATAATTGGACTTCACATTGCTATTGGAGTAATGAATTAGAATCTATGTGACTATCCTCTACTCTAACATAGTAAAGGTATCATTGTAATATGCATGATCATTTCATCCCTTACTAGTATGTGGTTAGTGCATATAGTACATGCTTCATAGGATCATGCATAACAAATGAAATGTTTAAATTCATAGCCTACCACTATTGCTTGAATGATAAATTGATCTAGTGGTTAGTATATAAATTTGTTCATGAGCTAGTAAAACCAATTACTTGACTTAATTTGGATTGCTAACAAGTGACAAGTACAACATTAGTAAGATAACCCTTGCAAGAGGTGTGCAGAAGCTTGTCATTGGTTCAAACTGGACTTGGAAGCTTAAGCAAATCAATTTAGTTCAAGTCAACCATAGAAGCTCATGATAGTGATAAGAGTACAAGTACAAGACAACAATGCAAATGGATATCTAGTTTGTTTGTTACAAGTGTATCTAGACTCAAGTATTTCATCAAGAATCTACAAGTGATGTCTAGATAAACTCACAAGTGATATCCTATAAGTGGTACTCATGAAGATAGCAAATGTTCAAGAAATGGTTTTTATTGATAAATCCAACAAGTGGTTCCATACTAGAAGATTCTTTCAAATGGTATCACATCTACACATGGCATCAATCATGCAAGACAATGGTTCCACAAGTGTTCCTCAACTTTAAGTGATCATCCAATGAAGAATGCATCCCTCACCCACAAGAGCTCAAGTGTATCAAATGGATGACCCATGCTATCACATAGGGGGAGGTGTCACACAAATTGCTATCAAGATCAAAGATCCTATGTGTGGTATCTCAAGAAGCCCTACACAAGATACAAGTGGTACAAGTTAAAAGTGGTATCTTCAAGTGGTGTCATTCCAACAATCAAGTGATATCCATAAAAAACACAAGATTCAAGCCTCAACCATCTACCCCAAATGCATACCTTTGCATCAATAAGAAGCACACCTTTTATGAAAATTGATGACAAAGGGGGAGAGATTGTACAAAGATATGAAAGCTTTAAGATTGAGATTATAGATATAAAAGCTTTGGGAGAAATTGAAGAAACAAAGAAGTAGAGGTTGGACATGGACATGGACAAAGAGGGAGCAACATTGAAGAAAAGAGATGGATCAAAATTCTTGGACAAGAGAAGCACACAAATAGGGGGAGCAAGCTCATGAACTTTGATTGATTGCATTTTATATGTGCATATTCATGTGCTTGCTTGCATTCCATAAGTTCTTAAATTCAATATGCATGCTTGTCTAAAGTATGCTAGTTGTAGAATTTGATTGATGAAATGAAAACTAGCATGCATAGGATGATAGCTAGACACTTGGTATGCTTTTCAAGTAATGCTAGTACCTTGGTTTTAATGTTGATCTCACAAGGTATCTAGTGATTTTATTTCCAAGTGATATCTAGCTAACCATGGTGCTAAGGATGAACTTAAAGGTGCAACTCCGATTGGTATCACGCTTCAAAGGTTTACTCTATACACCTTAGCATCATTTAGTCATAATTACTCTCCCACAATTTCAATCTATGAATATTTGCGAGCTTCAAAACAAACACTCTAGCACATATGTAGGGGGAGCTAATACTACCATTTTGGGTTTGTGGTACTTGTCCAAAATCATTTACATATGGTAAAATTGTTTGGGCAAGCAACATGAATCCAAAAGAGCTTAATTTCCATATCTTTGTAGAGTTGTCATCAATTACCAAAAAGGGGGAGATTGAAAGGTCCTTGTGTGGTTTTGGTAATTGAGTGACAACCCTAGGTGGACTAATTGTGTTTATGTGAGATACACAGGTGATTAGTCCACAAGTACATATGTGTGAGCAACATATGCCGTGAAGGTGAAAATGGTTTGGAGATGTTGCAAAGCTCGCACATGTGATGATGAAGGAGCTTATTACACATGAGACATAACATTGAGTCATGTGATCAAGGTGGAGAAGATCAAGACAAGACTTGGCTTGATGGACCGGTTGCAAGCATGAAGAGCAAGTCAGAGGCTTTGGAGCGATGGACCGTGTGGCAGTGAAGCTTGAGCAAGACTTGGTGCCGATGGATGAAGGCAATGGTGAAAAGCAAGTGAAGTCAAGATTGATGAACCAATATGATCACGTGATGATATGAAGTGGACCATATCATTATTGATCATGTTGGTGCATATGTTGCATAGACATTGGAGGAGATGGAATGAAATGCGCGAGGCAAAGGTATAACCTAGGGCATTTCATTTCACCGGTCATAGGTGTGTAGAGAAGTTGATGACTGGGTTTAGGATAGATGGACATACTATCAAGAGGGGCAAACTTGTTTACATATCGGTCATCTAGTGCCACTCGAGTGATCGAACTTTGCATCATCGCTAGGATCGAGTGGTGTGGCAACTTGAGTGGCTAATCCTTTGGAAAATATTTGTGAAAAGCTAACACACATACACATGGTTGTGCACACTTGGTGGTGTTGGCACATTTGCAAAGGAGAAGAAGTTAAAGTTGTCGTGATCAACTTAGAGAAGAGAAAAAGGTTTTTCGGTGTACTCTGAACTATAAGATGGTCCTTGGATTGGAATACTATTTTGATCCATTGTGATTTGGATCAAGTATGCATGTGGGATGTGTATCCCTCTAAGTAAGCTTTCCAAAATGTCCAAGATCATCGAAATTAGAGTTCAGAGCTGAGAGTTATAGCCGTTTTAGCACTGAAAGGTCTGTGACCGGACGCTGGCGTGAAAGATGACTGGACGCTGGGGTCCAGCATCCGGTCAGCACCTGCGAGTCCAGTCAGAGAGTCTAGTTAGTGTTTTTAGGATGTCCAAAAGTGACCAGGAGCTAGGAGAGTCCGGTCACTGAAAAACATCGCTGGAACCTCTCTGTAAGTGACCGGACGCTGGATTTCAGCGTCCGATCATTATGACCTACGCGTCCGGTCAGTACGCGCTTTGCCCAGTGAAGGGGTAACGTCAATTTTAGCCCTTGGGGCTATAAAAGGAGTGTGTGGGAGGCCTTGGGCTGGTTGCTTAGCACCCTCACACCTATGTGGCCATGTAGGAGTGCTTTGATGCCCTCTAACTCACTTGTGCTTGCAAGAGTGCGAATCGATTGCGAGTGAGTGTGATTCTAGTGTGTTGCATTGTGAGATTACATCGAGTGGCACTAGGGATCGAGTTGCAAGCTGGTGGTGCTTGTTACTCTTGGAGGTTGCCACCTCCTAGATGGCTTGGTGGTGGTCTCCGTCGAATCCTGCAAGAAGCTTGTATGGTGCTCCAGAGAAGAGCTTTGTGAGGGGCATTGTGCTCGCCCCGCGGGAGCCACGAAGAGCAACTCTAGTTGAGCGTGTCATTGAGCTACCCTCACTTTGGGGTAGGTTCTTGCGGTGCCTAACGTGCAGGCTTGGCGGGTGATGCCAATTGGCCACTGAACCACCAAGTGAGTGGTCGACACAACGGGGACGTAGCGTGTTGGCAAGCACGTGAACCCCAGGAGAAAATCACCGTGTCAACCTTGTTCTTCTTGTTGGTTTGCAATCCCCTTACACAAGCTTGTGATTACTTTTATATACATTGTTCTTGTGTAGTTGCTCTTGTAATTAGTTAGCTTGTGTAGCTCACTAGTTACCTTCTTGCTTGTGTAGCATAGAAGTAGCTCCCTTGCGTGGCTAATTTGGTTTGTGTAACCTTGTTAGTCACTTTGCTTAGTTTGTGTAGCTAAGTATTTACGCTCTCTAATTTGGCATTGGTTGCCTTGTTATTGAGCATTGCTAGTGAGCTTAGTTGGATTTGTGCTTTTGCTTACTAGCATGTGTAGGAGCTCCCTCATTGCTTGAAATACTAGTGGCATAGGTTTGTGTGACCTTCCTCCTAGAATTGGTTAGGTGAGCACTAGTTAGCCCGGCACCTTTGTTGCTGAATTAGGAACTTTGCAAGGTGCTAGAGTACATAGATAGAGGGGTGTAGTCTTGGCTAAACTGGTAGTTTTAATTCCGCACTTGTTTTGGTTAGCTAACGCGATTAAGTTTTAGAAATGACTATTCACCCCCTCTCTAGTCGCCATCTCGACCCTTCAATAGTGCCCATCTAGTATGGCCTGGTGGCACCGTCCTGGAGGTGTGCAGGGTATGGCAGGGTACGGTCCTCGGTATTGCGGTTTGACTTGAGTGCCTTACCTTATCTGCTCTGACTGATCCCTGGGCCCTCACCGAGCAGGCATCCTCGATCGGTCATTCCCAGTCGGCCCCGACCATGTCAGTCAGGGAGGAGCCACGAGCAGAGGTCCGACGTATCCCCGGTCAAAAAAGGAGGTTGGAGTCGGACTGTGTCGCCACCTTAGCCAGGTGTAACAACCCGGGTTTTTGGAGAAGCCAAAAATACAAACTTTTTAAAAAAATTTCCTGCAATATGTGGAGCATGTAGATGCTAGGTCAAACAAAGAACAATTTATAAATAAATTGTTGCATACATATAGTGTTGCTTGTAGGAGCTTGCCAGAGTTTTTTGATCTGGTTTTGGGTTTCGTGTCGGAGTGCACAATCCGTAGCAACCCCTCTTAATTTCCTTTTGGAATATCTCATAAATCCCCGTCACATTTCTTTTGAACTCATTTGATCCGAAATCATAAAAATCACACCTCTCTAATTATTTTTGAACTCCTCTTGAAATTCATTGTGTTGTACTTCAACTTCCCTTTATATTCCACGTGATCTCTCTTAAAATTCATTTCAAATTCCTTGAATCAATTTCCTCCAAGCCCACCGTCTCCTTCCCTTTGGCCCAGCCCGCCTGCCCTTCTCTCCTCCCTTTGGCCCGCCCCGCCAGCTGGTCGGCCCAGCAAACCATGGCCCAGCCTGGCCAGCAGCCCTAACCCCAACCCTAGCGAGCAGATGCTCCCAGCGCCGCCACTGCTCGCAATGCCTGCTCCCGCGTATAGACGCCCGACACCACCCCGCGCTCCGCGCCACTTGATGCGCGCCGCATGCCTTAGTCCGTGCACGGACGTCGAGGATGGACGGAGCCCCGAAAGCCCTAGCCGCTCGCCCTATAAATACCGCAGCAGCCGGCACCCTCTCCAATCCTAGGAGCCACCGCCGCTGCTCGGTGGGAGAGCCCGCGCCCTCGCCGTCCGCACCCCTTTGCTCGATGCTCGCCACATGCCCTGCCACGATACAGACGCCGAGGCATCACCGTCAGCGTCTAGAGCCCTAGCTCGTGCGCCCCTATAAGGAGCTAGCCGCTGCCCCCGCTGGGTCTCTCCCTATAGTCGCCATCGCACCACCTTGAGCGCCTCCAGCTAAGCTACCCTAACCATGCTGTCGTCTAGCTGCGCCACCCCGAGCTCCTCTCCAAACCACGTCACTAGAGCTCACCTTTGCCTCCTCTTTGGACTGGCTACGCAGCCGCGACGACGACCACCGTGTGCTCCCTCACCAACCCCGTGTCACTGTGCTCTCCTCATCCATGGCCGTGCCCCTGCTCCGTCCTTGCCAGGCCACCGTGCCACCACCTCCAGCCACCGCCATGATGCGCACGACGCCAACCCTCCGCACGGCCATGACCACCAGCCACCTGACCGTCTTCCCGGCCGCAACCCCGCACCTTCACCTCGAGCCGATTGACGACCCCGAGCCTTGCCCGACGTTGTTCGAGCCAACCAGAGACCGCCGTCCACGACGAGCTCAGGACACCGCAGCGACTCCACCCGACGCACCACACTACGCCGAGCCATCCCTGCGGCACCTCGACACGGCAGCGGCATCCTTCTTCTACGAGCCCTACTATAAGCTTCGGACTTGCCCAAGCTTTTGCCTTTTTGCCATCCCTGCCTATTCTGGCCTTCGTGCTGGCGTCTTAACCTGCCAGAGCGTGTTACCGCACCGAAGTACACCTGTGGCCATTGCGTTGCGAACACACTACCGTGCTATGCCTTGCTGACCCCTGCCGTGACCACATCCTCAGGCGTACACACGCACGAGGCCAAAGGCTTGGCCTTCGATGCCAAGCACGAACGCCTAGACCATCGCTCGCCACGGCGGCGAGCTTAGCACGTACACGGTGTAGGTGCACCGCACACGACACACCCCGGCACCAAGCGCATGAGCCAATCGGCCGCTGTTCTGCTTTGTCTAGCCTTCGTGCTGCAGTGACCCTTACCCTCCCTCACTGCACCGGCGCTGACAGCCCACCTCCACGACCGCGAGCCCCTTGGACACACGCACGCACGCACCTATGCACACGGCCAAGGCCTTGCCTTGTCGGGCCGATGGTGCCTGGGGACACAGCCGCCACCATGTCCTGCCCACACACGGTCGCCGTGACCGGAGCCACCCACGGCACCGTCCCGTTTAGGCCGATGACCCCTCCATGTGTCTGGCCTTCATGCCGTGGATTTTCTACAGGGACCTCGTCAGCCACCCACTAGAGTACTCACCGCCCATAGCCACCATGCCAGCACGCCGACCGTCTGAATCCAGACAGCGGCCTTTAGCCTACTGGAGCCCTGCCATGGAAGAACAGAGGAGGTGAAAGGAGGAGTAGAGCCATCTGGACTTATTCCACCATGAGCTAGGAGGAGAACAGGAGGGTGGACATAGTCCACCATGGACCTAGTGTGCGGTCCACGGACCCACACCACCCAGACCACCATGAGCCGCCCCCACGCCCACAGCCTAGAACTAGGCCCGATAGGAGCCCGAAACCGCCACATGGATGGCCTCCCCGCACGACATGTGGCAGGCTAAGCCCGGCCCAAATCTAGCCCTATCTAGGCCCGCCAAGGCCTAGTCGAGACCCAAATCGGTTGACCGTTGACTGGGGCCCACATGTCAGTGACACAGAGCCGCCGGACCCACTTGTCAGTAGGTGACATCGTGCTGACGTCATGATGACATCATGCGGGTCCCACCTGTCAGTGACCAACCAAGATGATGATGTCATGCTGACATCAGCGGACCCACCTGTCAGTCATAGTTTAGCCCTGATGATGTCATGCTAAAGTCATGCTGATGTCAGCATGCCACATGGACCATTCCCATGCTGCCACGTGTCAAGCCCTGGGTTATCCTTCCTTTTTCTTTTTCAAGAAAAGGATTTAACCCTTGGAAAGTCATAGAAAATCCATACGACCTTAGAAAAATATGAAACCAGTTCCCACATTTTTCTTAAATCAAGCTCTACGCCATGGACATGTCCTTGTCTACCCGTTTTACACCGCACAATGCGAGACCGATACTCGCCTCTCTTTTAGACCTACGGTCTGGCCCTACCATCTTGCGAAACGCCTTCGTCGCCAATCTTGCTGTGTATGATAGCAGTAGGCACATCTTAGTCAGTCGCTACCATGCTTGGCCAGCCATAGCCAGCCTTTGGCCAACCATAGCCACTTGTAGCCAGCCACAGCGGGCCATAGCAAGCCACAGCTAGCCACAGCAGGCCGTAACTGGCCTCAGCTGGCCAGAAGAAGCCACGACCCTCCGGGACAAGTTATAATAGCCCTTGGGCCTCCACATCTTCTACCGTCGTTGTATGGAGTCCGTTCCTAACATTCCGGCAGCCTCGTTAAACGAGGGCGAGCCGTTGAGAAACCGTGTGATCCCAGCATCGTACCGATGACAAGTGGAGTTTTTCCGATGTTTCGGTCGCCTTGCCTTGCAAGTGCATGCCATTGAGGAGATATCAAGACCACCGTTGCCAGGACCACTGTTGCCAGGACCACAGTTGTCGAGACCACATGGCCTCACTAGCCGAGACCACCATGACCCCGTCTACTGCAAGCTATACCCTCAGGACCATGAGCCCTAGTTGTATGTCTTACCTTGACCATGGACAGCCCCATCTCGCATCTTTCTGTATATGCATATCCACCTTGTTGGGCCTTATTCTTACAACCCATCTGTCCATGACTGTCTTACAGGAATTCACCTATCACCTAGCTATGGAATGTGCTACTCCGCAGTCGTGTCAAGTTATTGCATCTTCAGTCGCATTTGGTTCTTATCGCTGGTTGTTGGTGTTGTTGCCTGTGTGCCGAGCCTTCGAGCTGGCTGAGGGATCATACCTCGTTCGGACGTTATGATCGTGGGATCTGTCTCGCCATGACCGTGATGCCGAGTGTAACTCGACCCTTTGCTTTTTAGTTGACTTCATAGTACCACGAGTGTTAGCTCCTGCCTTCGGCCCTAGAACATGGTCGCAATGGATTCGATATCTATATCGATGCGGATATCACCCACTCACATCGAGCCTTTTCGCGACTTAGCTTGTGGGAGATGACCTGGGAGATAACAATTGTGGAACGATGGATGCCAACACATGTTGGTATAGCTTGTGGCCGTGAGTTCGCCTCGCCATGACCATGGAGCTACGCCACTCATTTGCTTTTAGTTGCTTCTCTGTGCTCAAGACCTTGTATGCTTGTACCCCGTTTGACCATCACGTTTCTCCGATTCTCACGGTGACAACCACACCGCTTCAAATCTGAGAGGTATCTCAGTGCCAGTGCACCTAGGTTGGGTACCCTATGAGTGGTCTGCACACTTGGTGTTTGTCGCTCCTTCTGATGCCCTGTCTTCTGTCGTGGCATGTGTGCTGGAAGGAGTAGACCTCTGTTTTATGCTATTATTGCCCTATTAGCCCGCTCTGTTCGATCCCGCCTTGTCCATGGCGATTGGATCAAAGACCAGACTACCTCTTTTTAGTTAGCGAAGCTATAGTCTATGTCGTACCTCGAACCCATGTGTGTTGACCCGATCAGATGTCTAGAACCATCTCTCCTGAAGATGTGTCTGAGAACATGACATGGATGTGCATAGCTAACCCCACTTCTTTTGTTTTGCTGAGCAACTCTCTTGTCGGTTCCCGACGTTATTGTGTCGTATGGATCAAGGGGAACCGTTGATGTCCAATCTCTTTGCGCTATCGCATTCTACCATAGCGGGCGAGCCGAAGTACATTGGAGCCAAGTAACAATAGTGTTAATCGTTCTTGTATGCTACTCGTGTCCAATTGTGACTTGCGGGATAAGACTATAAAGAACTGAACCTTGTCGTTCTTTCCTTACTTGGCCCGTCCTCCGATTCCCATCAACTCCATGACGCCCGAATCGAAAGACCATGAGCCATGGTGCTTGCTATGGATAAGCCTTGGTGGCTTAAACCAATTATCCTATAGCTGCTCTAGCTTGGCCATGACTTAAGCTTGTGCTTAGCAAACCACCACTTGTGATTCTTTGGCCCGAGGAAATTGGACAACCGCCGAGAGGGCTAAGCCGTGTATCTCTTATTGTCTCACTGGCATTAATGGATTTCCTGTGTCTTGTCGTCTTTTCGAATGTTGAGTGCTCTCTTGCCTTGCGTGTCGCTTCATGGAGTAGCTGACGATCGGACCAAGAGAACGTGAACGACGATAAGGACTGCAGAATGGAGTCAACGCAGGAGGAGGTGACCCCGCTAATGGAACACCAACGAATGGAGAATTGTACCACTACTACCTCTACATCGTAGGTGTCATGGCAGCACCCTCTTTTAGAGAATCCTATTAGACATTGCATAATATCTAGAACTGCTAGCGCTTTATAAATTATTCCTTTGCTAGTACTTTGATGCATGCTATTACCTGAGCCATTATTACCCTGATGCAACCCACTCTACCACGTCACCCTGCTTTGCACATTCGCTCGCTTATATATGCTTACTTGCCTGCTTGCTTGCATATTACACCACTATACTTATTGTTAACTCCACTTCGCATTATGTCGGGGATGTGATGCTGGTGGTGAACCCCCTTGGGAATGGTTTGGCTATGGGTGCTAGATTTGGTGGTGTGTGAGCGTGCTGCGTGCGTCTTGGGTGTGTGGAGAGTGAGGGTTGTGTCGACCGAGCTGGAATAACGACGAGCCTGGGGCGAGTCTTGCCATGTGGTGCTACCTAGGCACTTGGATATGGAATACCTGTGGTGGGTAAATGGTAATTGGAGGTAGCCTCGGGTGTGAACCTCGAAGAGGTGGAGCCCGGGGTAGTGGTGCTGTGGTGGCACGGTAATTGGAAACCCTGATGAAGACATTCTGGCTTGGTCACCCCTAAGGACTTACTAGTACTCAGATTCATCAGGAAGCCTTACATCCCACTCGCCCTATATGGTGCGGGACGATTGGACTACTTGGTAGAGCGATGCCACTACTGCTAGGCGAACGCGTGCAAGGAGGTACAGGGTGTGCGGTTTCCCCCACACCCTTCTGAGACTTTAGGAGGCCTTGTGGACATCGCTCTTGACATCTAGAGGGCCCCGGCTCTGTCTACGACTCACAGTATCAGCCATCCCAGACTAGACTTGGGATGTACTAGGGCTAAGAGGTAGGGTGGCACTGTTCTAGGCTAGCAAGCGGCCAGAATCTACCTAGACAGGGCACCATCGAGGATGGCTATCTTGTGGGTATGTAAAACCTCTGCAGAGTGTTTGGTTGATCGATCGATACATATGTCGACTTGTCGGCTATGGACCTTTCCTGGGTTTTGCTTAAACTAGATAGGAGATGAGTCCTTCTTTTCTCCCTCTAGGGTTGGGGTATTTTCCGGCCATGAGCCCTGGGGGTTGCGGGCCGTTGAGACAAGTGCCAAGAGGGAGTCGGCCTGTCGACCTGAGTGTGTGAGATGAGATAAGGTGTGGTGGTGTGGAGATGGTTTGGGATGGATGGTTGGGAATGGATATGGATGGATGTGGATGTGTGTGGTTGGGAATGTGTTGAAAAATTGGACATTATTACTACATTACTACTGTTACTTACTTCTCATGCGCTAAGGATGCAAACCACAGTCAAATGTTAGGATCGCCAGATCCTCTTGCTTCATCTTTTCCACTAAAGCTCATCGATGCTAACCATGGCCTGCACACATCTGGCGGTGTGCAGATTTTCTGATTCTCAGAGATGCTGACTTTAGAAGGATTAGGAGGTCTCATTCCTATGCTCAAGTTTGGTTCGGAGATGGAATCTACGCTGCACTACGCCAACTCTGATGATGACCCGTGAAGGAGGAGCCTTCACTCGATAGTCTTCCGCTAGATTAACTCTGTAATAGGTGTGTTCCCTAGTGATGTAATATCTTGTATTCTTGTAATCTATCGATGTATGACTGTGATATCGACTGATATATGATAATATGATGGAATCAACTATTGGTTTTATCATATTATAATTCATTCTGTGGATTTTCCCTTCGCAGAAAATTGAGGATGTTTCAGTTGGTATCAGAGCCATACTTGACCTTAGGACGAGACCTTTAGTACCAAACACTAGTGTAGAAGCCAAACATTCTATCTGTAGTGGAGTCATAGCTACTAACACTTGATTCCCCGTCTCTACCTTGAGTTCTACTACTAACTGACCATCCCCGATCTAAAAAGTTGACCACTAGGAAATGATTCCCTATGTCATCCACACAAGATCGATATATGTGTGAGACTCAAAGGCCTAGGAGTCGCCCCAAGTCAACACTATGCATATAGGAGTTGTGATGCTGTCTGATTGCCTGGATCTTATGTTGTTGAGTTTCTTGTGCTTCTTGCGAATTTTATTATCTGAGTGTAGGTTATAGAAGCTATTTTATTTACATGTGACTCTAGGACCTTGGCTAACCTAGCAGGTTATGAACCAAGACCGCCATATGACTAGACAAAACCCCTAGAGATCCTTGGACACCCTGTACAAATTTGGATTGAGTTATCGAAGAAAACAAAAGGATGACAATTCCTTTTGCAAGGCTCTATGGAACAACTACCCCGATCAAGAAGCAACACCCTGCCTCTTAACCGACCAAGCAACACCTTAATCTCGGGGACAAGATTCTTGTAAGGGGGGTGGACTGTAACAACTCGGGTTTTTGGAGAAGCCAAAAATATGAACTTTTTAAAAATTTTCCTGCAATATGTGGAGCATGTAGATGCTAGGTCAAACAAAGAACAATTTATAAATAAATTGTTGCATACATATAGTGTTGCTTGTAGGAGCTTGCCGGAGTTTTTTTATCTGGTTTTGGGTTTCGTGTCGGAGTGCACAATCCGTAGCATCCCCTCTTAATTTCCTTTTGGAATATCTCATAAATCCCCGTCACATTTCTTTTGAACTCATTTGATCCGAAATCATAAAAATCACACCTCTCTAATTATTTTTGAACTCCTCTTGAAATTCATTGTGTTGTACTTCAACTTCCCTTTATATTCCACGTGATCTCTCTTAAAATTCATTTCAAATTCCTTGAATCAATTTCCTCCAAGCCCACCGTCTCCTTCCCTTTGGCCCAGCCCGCCTGCCCTTCTCTCCTCCCTTTGGCCCGCCCCACCAGCCAGTCGGCCCAACAAACCGCAGCCCAGCCTGGCCAACAGCCCCAACCCCAACCCTAGCGAGCAGATGCTCCCAGCGCTGCCGCCGCTCGCAACACCCGCTCCCGCATACAGACGCCCGACACCGCCCCGCGCTCCACGTCGCTTGATGCGCGCCGCGTGCCTCACTCTATGCATGGACGTTGAGGATGGACGGAGCCCCGGAAGCCCTAGCCGCTCACCCTATAAATACCACAGCAGACGGCACCCTCTCCAATCCTAGGAGCCGCCGCCACCGCTCGGTGGGAGAGCCCCACGCCCTCGCCATCCGCGCCCCTTTGCTCGATGCTCGCCACATGCCCTGCCGTGATACGGACGCCGAGGCATCACCATCGGCGTCTAGAGCCCTAGCTCGTGCACGCCTATAAGGAGCTAGCCGCCGCCCCCACTGGGTCTCTCCCTGTAGTCGCCATCGCACCACCTTGAGCGCCTCCAGCTGAGCTACCCTGACCACGCTATCATCTGGCTACGCCACCCCGAGCTCCTCTCCAAACCGCGTCACTGGAGCTCACCTCTGCCTCCTCTCTGGACCGGCTGCGCAGCCACGATGATGACCACCGCGTGCTCCCTCACCAACCCCGTGTTGCTATGCTCTCCTCATCCATGGCCATGCCCCTGCTCCATCCTTGCTGGGCCACCGCACCACCACCTCCAGCCACCGCCATGATGTGCATGATGCCAACCCTCCGCATGGCCATGACCACCAGCCACCTGACCGTCTTCCCGGCCACAACCCCGCACCTTCACCTCGAGCTGATTGACAACCCTAAGCCTTGCCCGGCATTGTTCGAGCCAACCGGAGACCACCGTCCGTGACGAGCTCAGGACACCACAGTGACTCCGCCCGACGCACCGCACTACGCCGAGCCATCCCTGTGGCACCTCGACACAGTAGTGGCATCCTTCTTCTACGAGCCCTACTGTAAGCTTTGGACTTGCCCAAGCTTTTGCCTTTTTGCCATCCCTGCCTGTTCCAGCCTTTGTGCCGGCGTCTTAACCTACCAGAGCGTGTAACCGCACTGAAGGACACCTGTGGCCATTGCGTTGCGAACACACTGCCGTGCTATGCCTTGCTGGCCCCTGCCATGACCACATCCTCAGGCGCACACACGCACGAGGCCAAAGGCTTGGCCTTTGATGCCAAGCACAAACGCCCAGACCGCTGCCCACCACGGCGGCGAGCTTAGCACGTACACGGTGCAGGTGCACCACACAGGGCACACCCCGGCACCAAGCGCATGAGCCAATCAGCCGCCATTCTGCTTTGTCTAGCCTTCGTGCTACAGTGACCCTTACCCTCCCTCGCTGCACTGGCGCTGGCAGCCCACCTCCACGACTGCGAGCCCCCTGGACACGCACACGCACGCACCTATGCACACGGCCAAGGCCTTGCCTTGCCGGGTCGATGGTGCCTAGGGACACAGCTGCCACCATGTCCTACCCACACATGGTTGCCATGACTGGAGCCACCCACGGCACCGTCCCGTTCAGGCTGATGACCCCTCCATGTGTCCAGCCTTCGTGCCATGGATTTTCTGCAGGGACCTCGTTAGCCACCCACCGGAGTACTCGCTGCCTGTAGCCACCGCACTAGTGCGCTGACCGTCTGAAGCCAAACAGCGGCCTTTAGCCTACCGGAGCCCTGCCATGGAAGAACAGAGGATGTGAAAGGAGGAGCAGAGCCGTCTGGACTTGTTCCACCATGAGCTAGGAGGAGAAAAGGAGGGTAGACACAGTCCACCATGGACCCAATGTGCGGTCCATGGACCCACACCACCCAGACCACCGTGAGCTGCCCCCACGCCCACAGCCTAGAACCAGGCCCGATAGGAGCCCAAAACTGCCATGTGGATGGCCTCCCCGCGCGACACGTGGCGAGCTGAGCCCGGCCCAAATCCAGCCCTGTCTAGGCCCGCCAAGGCCTAGTCGAGACCCAAATCGGTTGACCGTTGACCGATCAACGCTGACCGTTGACTAGGGCCCACGTGTCAGTGACACAGAGCCGTCGGACCCACTTGTCAGTAGGTGACATCGTGCTGACGTCATGATGACGTCATGCGGGTCCCACCTGTCAGTGACCAACCAAGATGATGACGTCATGCTGACATCAGCTGGACCCACCTGTCAGCCGCAGTTTAGCCCTGATGATGTCATGCTAAAGTCATGCTGACGTCAGCATGCCACGTGGACCATTCCCATGCTGCCATGTGTCAAGCCCTGGGTTATCCTTCCTTTTTCTTTTTCAAGAAAAGGATTTAACCCTTGGAAAGTCATAGAAAATCCATACGACCTCAGAAAAATGTGAAACTAGTTCCCACAATTTTCTTAAATCAAGCTCTACACCATGGACATGTCCTTGTCTACCCGTTTTATGCCGCACAATGCGAGACCGATACTCGCCTCTCTTTTAGACCTACGGTCTGGCCCTACCATCTTGCAAAATGCCTTCGTCGCTAATCTTGCTGTGTATGACAGCAGTAGGCACATCTTAGTCAGTCGCTACCATGCTTGGCCAGCCATAGCCAGCCTTTGGCCAACCATAAACACTTGTAGCCAGCCACAGCAGGCTGTAGCAAGCCACAGCTAGCCACAGCAGGCCGTAACTAGCCTTAGCTGGCCAGAAGAAGCCATGACCCTTCGGGACAAGTTATAACAGCCCTTAGGCCTCCACATCTTCTACCGTCATTGTATGGAGTCCATTCCTGACATTCCAGCAGCCTCGTTAAACGAGGGCGAGCCATTGAGAAACCGTGTGATCCCCAGCATCGTACCGATGACAAGTGGAGTTTTTCCGACGTTCTGGTCGCCTTGCCTTGCAAGTGTGTGCCGTTGAGGAGATATCGAGACCACCGTTGCTAGGACCACCATTGCCGAGACCACATGGCCTTGCTTGCCGAGACCACCATGACCCCGTCTACTGCGAGCTGTACCCTCAAGACCATGAGCCCTAGTCGTATGTCTTACCTTGACCATGGATAGCCCCATCTCGCATCTTTCCATATACACATATCCACCTTGTTGGGCCTTATTCTTACAACCCATCTGTCCATGACTGTCTTACAAGAATTCACCTATCACCCAGCTATGGAATGTGCTACTCCACAGTTGTGTCAAGTTGTTGCGTCTTCGGTCGCGTTTGGTTCTTATCGCTGGTTGTTGGTGTTGTTGCCTGTGTGCCGAGCCTTCGAGCCGGTTAAGGGATCGTACCTCGTTCGGACATTACGATCGCGGGATCTGTCTTGCCATGACCGTGATGTCGAGTGTAACTCGACCCCTTGCTTTTTAGTTGACTTCATAGTACCACGAGTGTTAGCTCCTGCCTTTGGCCCTAGAACATGGTCGCAATGGATTCGATATCGATATCGATATCGATGAGGATATCACCCGCTCACATCAAGCCTTTCGTGACTTAGCCTATGGGAGATGACCTAGGAGATAACAATCGTGGAACGATGGATGCCAACACATGTTGGTATAGCTTGTGGCCGCGAGTTCGCCTCGCCATGACCATGGAGCTACGCCACTCATTTGCTTTTAGTTGCTTCTCCGTGCTCAAGACCTTGTATGCTTATACCCTGTTTGACCATCATGTTTCTTCGATTCTCACGGTGACAACCGCACCGCTTCAAATCCGAGAGGTATCTCAGTGCCAGTGCACCTAGGTCAGGTACCCTACGAGTGGTCTGCGCACTTGGTGTTTGTCGCTCCTTCTGATGCCCTGTCTTCTGTCGTGGCGTGTGTGCCAGAAGGAGTAGACCTCTGTTTTATGCTGTTATTGCCCTATTAGCCCGCTCTGTTCGATCCTGCCTTGTCCATGGCAATTGGATCAAAGACCGGACTATCTCTTTTTAGTTAGCGAAGCTATAGTCTATGTCGTACCTCGGACCCATGCGTGTCAACCTGATCGGCCGTCTAGAACCATCTCTCCTGAAGATGTGTCTGAGAACATGACATGGATGTGCATAGCTAACCCCACTTCTTTTGTTTTGCTGAGCAACTCTCTTGTCGGTTCCCGACGTTATTGTGTCGTATGGATCAAGGGGAACCGTTGATGTCCAATCTCTTTGCGCTACCGCATTCTACCATAGTAGGCGAGCTGAAGTACGTTGGAGCCAAGTCACAATAGTGTTAATCATTCTTGTATGCTACTCGTGTCCAATTGTGACTTGCGGGATAAGACTATAAAGAACCGAACCCCATCGTTCTTTCCTTACTTGGCCCGTCCTCTGATTCCCGTCAACTCCATGATGCCCGAATCGAAAGACCATGAGCCGTGGTGCTTGCTATGGATAAGCCTTGGTGGCTTAAACCAATTATCCTATAGCCGCTCTGGCTTGGCCATGACTTAAGCTTGTGCTTAGCAAACCACCACTTGTGATTCTTTGGCCCGAGGAAATTGGACAACCGCCGAGAGGGCTAAGCCATGTATCTCTTATTATCTCGCTGGCGTTAATGGATTTCCTGTGTCTCATCGTCTTTTCAAATGTTGAGTGCTCTCTTGCCTTGCGTGTCGCTTCACAGAGTAGCTGACGATCGGACCAAGAGAACATGAACAACGACAAGGACTGCGGAATGGAGTCAACGTAGGAGGAGGTGACCCCGCTAATGGAACACCAACGAATGGAGAATTGTACCACTACTACCTCTACATCGCAGGTGTCATGGCAGCACCCTCTTTTAGAGAATCCTATTAGACATTGCATAATATCTAGAACTGCTAGCGCTTTATAAATTATTCCTTTGCTAGTACTTTGATGCATGCTATTACCTGAGCCATTATTACCCTAATGCAACCCACTCTACCACGTCACCCTGCTTTGCGCATTCGCTCGCTTATATATGCTTACTTGCCTGCTTGCTTGCATATTACACCACTATACTTATTATGTCGGGGATGTGATGCTGGTGGTGAACCCCCTGGGAATGGTTTGGCTATGGGTGCCGGATTTGGTGGTGTGTGAGCGTGCTGCGTGCGTCTTGGGTGCATGGAGAGTGAGGGTTGTGTCGACCGAGCTGGAATAACGACAAGCCTGGGGCGAGTCTTGCCATGTGGTGCTACCTAGGCACTTGGATATGGAATACCTATGGCGGGTAAATGGTAATTGGAGGTGGCCTCGGGTGTGAACCTCGGAGAGGTGGAGCCCAGGGTAGTGGTGCTGTGGTGGCACGGTAATTGGAAACCCTGATGAAGACATTCTGGCTTGGTCACCCCTAAGGACTTACTAGTACTCAGATTCACCAGGAAGCCTTACATCCCACTCGCCCTATATGGTGCGGGACGGTCGGACTACTTGGTAGAGCGATGCCACTACTGCTAGGCGAATGTGTGCAAGGAGGTACGGGGTGCGCGGTTTCCCCCACACCCTTCCGAGACTTTAGGAGGCCTTGTGGACATGGCTCTTGACATCCGAAGGGCCCCGGCTCTGTCTACGACTCGCAGTATCAGCCATCCCAGACTAGACTTGGGATGTACCAGGGCTGAGAGGTAGGGTGGCACCGTTCTAGGCTAGCAAGCGGCCGGAATCTGCCTAGACGGGGCACCATCGAGGATGGCTATCTTGTGGGTATGTAAAACCTCTACAGAGTGTTTGGTTGATCGATCGATACATATGCCGACTTGTCGGCTATGGACCTTTCCTGGGTTTCGCTTAAACTAGATAGGAGATGAGTCCTTCTTTTCTCCCTCCAGGGTTGGGGTATTTTCTGGCCGTGAGCCCTGGGGGTTGCGGGCCGTTGAGACAAGTGCCGAGAGGGAGTCGGCCTGTCGACCTGAGTGTGTGAGATGAGATAAGGTGTGGTGGCGTGGAGATGGTTTGGGATGGATGGTTGGGAATGGATATGGATGGATGTGGATGTGTGTGGTTGGGAATGTGTTGAAAAACTGGACATTATTATTACATTACTACTGTTACTTACTTCTCATGCGCTAAGGATGCAAACCACAACCAAATGTTAGGATCGCCAGATCCTCTTGTTTCATCTTTTCCACTAAAGCTCATCGGTGCTGACCATGGCCTGCACACATTTGGCGGTGTGCAGATTTTTTGATTCTCAGAGATGCTGACTTTAGAAGGATTAGGAGGTCTCGTTCCTACGCTCAAGTTTGGTTCGGAGATGGAATCTACGCTGCACTACGCCAACTCTGATGATGACCCGTGAAGGAGGAGCCTTCACTCGATAGTCTTCCACTAGATTAACTCTATAATAGGTGTGTTCCCTAGTGATGTAATATCTTGTATTCTTGTAATCTATCGATGTATGACTATGATATCGACTGATATATGATAATATGATGGAATCAACTATTGGTTTCATCACATTATAATTCATTTTGTGGATTTTCCCTTCGCGGAAAATTAAGGATGTTTCACCAGGCCTTCTGGTCGGGGACCGGATCATTCTCCCGACCTGTCATTATGTCTCTGGGCCGGCCCGGGAGGTGCGCGTTGTCGCTACATCGTCTGCTGGACCGAGTTTTTGCAGGGAAGCGGGGCCATTGGGGACCCCGGGTTTATGAACCCTACATAATGTCTTAACATTACTAATTTAAAAATAATTTCAATTCATGAAAAGAAATTCAAACTTATGTTGCTAAAGTTACTTGTGTTTCTTTTTTCTTTCAAACCCCCTTGTTTTTCTTTTCAATTTTAGAAAGTGATTTGGGCCAAGTTGTGGGGCCTATCTGCAGTACTTGGTCCATTGCTAGAGAGAAAACAAGGAGAATTCCAAAAATAAAAGAAGATGTAAATAGATTAAAAACATTAAGGCACTCAAATTAAAAACAAACAAACAATGTAGTAACATTATTAATTTCAAGAGAATTTCATTTAACCAAAATAATCAAGATTATTGCTAAACTTCTTTTCCAAAATAATCAAAATAAACTTCTTTTTGTTTCTTTTTTCAAATTCCCCTATGTTTTTATTACATCGGCCCTCCTCACCTTCAAAAGATTTCCAGTGTTACTTTATATGTTAACTTTAAAAAGGTTGTACTTCGGAGCTAGTAGATCCTGCTTTTGGAAAAAAAGGAATTTCATTCTAGTCCTTGCAAGTTATCACTTAATCATTTGTCAATACAGTTCTATTATAGCCTCGGGCTGATAAAACATGCTCCTAAAAAGCAATCAATAGAAGGAAACAAAATGCCAATTCAAGCCCCATACTAAGCACTAAGCTATTAGAAGACATCCACTCGTGATTGGTGAAGATCTCGAATGCCCACCTTAATCTTGGGCGTAAACCAAATGCAGCTTGAATCACTCTCCAAGCAAAGAGCACCACATAACAGTCAAACAAGAAATATCAAATGGTCTCTTTACTGTTGCACCTTTTGGTTTACTAACTTTTTATACATTTTAATTGCTTTGTGAAAATACCATTGTTATTGAGTTCCACTTAAACCTATCTTGTTGGCTATACATAGTTACATACTTCTGAAATTTCCGTAGCTTGTGCAATAGAACTTGTTCTCTAATTTTAGTTTACGATTATCTTAGGGCGCCATTGGCAAGCAGGAACATTTCTGATTCTCCCGTGGATCCCATGAATCAGTACCAAACGAAATAAGGCACAGCATTTCGTTCCAGAAACCAGTGAAACGATTCTCATTTTTTACGCTATGCTGGTGAAACGGCCTAGGAGTAGTTTCGACAGATTCTGTTTCTTCCCTCTTCTCTTCATTAGCAATTGTATTTTTCCCATTTTCCTTTTCTAAGGGCAACAAATTAAAATAAATAGTATTTAAGTAGATCTTCACCCATAAAAAGTTCTAAATTATTTTGAAGCATGTTTTTATTTGTATTATTTTTATATAAAAAATAATTATTTAGGGATCAAAATCTAGCCCACCAGCCAAATAATCTTATGAAGTGATTCTGATTAATCATCTAAGACGTTTCTTGAGAGAATCCGGATCCAAAACATTTCTACGAGAATTTGGATTCTTACCAAACGCACCTTTATAGTTTGTCATGCTAGCTTAACCACAACAACTACTACAACAAAAGATGGTAACTCCTGATAATACGTTAAGGACGTGTTTGGTTGCCTCGACGTCGCACTCCTAGAATTTTTTTAATTTTAACACTTTTTTTAAACTTTGACACTGTTTTTTTATTTTCAACTCTAACACTTTTGGCCGCGTCTATTACCACGGTGCGGCCAAACAACGTTGCCGCGCCATACATGGCGGCGCGGCAAAGGCGATGACATGGTAGGGCACGGCCCTGACCGGCTGACATGGCAGGAGCTGTCGCGCCGCCTATCTTGGTGCAGCAGTGTCACGCCATCGCCCACGGCGCGGTAGGGCCGACATAATGTTACGCCGCGAGCCTCCCTCCCTCTCTCTGCCTTACGTCGAATAGAGGTGAGGGCGCCCGCGCCGCCCCCCTCCTGCCTCATAGAAGCCTACCACCGCTCGGCCCTCCCTGCCCGTCTCCCTCTCTCCCTTCCCCAAGCTTCTCCTCGGCCTCGATCACGGTAATGATGCTCTTATTTGTCGTTTGAACGGTGGATTCAAAGATTATGAATGGTAGCTAGGGTTTGGAGGATAAGTATATTTAGGCTAGGATTTAGAGAAAAATATTAGTTCAATTTTGTCATTGTTAAGGCTAATTAGTTAGTTAGAAGCATGTTATCATGTTTAGTGTGAGGTATTATTTTAGTTGTAATGCAAATGGTTCTTCTTTACATTAATTTATGACATTTTGATTAATGTTAAATTACAACCGTTTTATTAGATGCAAGACATGTATTGGGAGCAGTTGTGGCGAAAACAGGGTTGTCCTAGAGAATTGTACCCTGACGCATCTAGCAAAGATGCCCCCTCCCTCCTGACCTCCCTGTCCCTAACTGTGACTGTGGTCGTCCGGCCGACGTGTTTCAATCGAGAAATCCGGACACAGCGGCTCATTGCTTCTACACATATAGTCGTTTTAATATAAGTAATTCTTTCCGTATGTTTTTTCTTCATTTGTATTACTAGGTTACTAATATTTTGTTGGAATCTTGTTGTGTAGGCCCATGAGATGTGCTTTTTTCTTTTAGTGGATCGACGGCGCAGACAAGTTTGACCCAAGGTACCTTCTTTTCGACGATTGTTGGAGAGGGAGACATCCACGTGAGCACTTCGAGCAGCGGGTTCCACCTCCCCTTAACCCTCCACCAATGATGGCTAAGGAGAAGCACTTAGCCACAATTAGACGACTCGAGGAACCTCCTCTATGCTATTGCGGAGATCAAGCTGTGATAAATCCTGAGAATACATTGGAGTTTGTGTGTCCAAACAAGCATGAAGTAAGTGGACAGTGTATATGTTGAAATGTTGAGCTATAGGTGTTCATGTACTAATGTCACCTCTTTTAGGTGTTTGCATTTGCGAAGTGTCATTTCAAGGAGTGACTCTATGGTCCTAAGAATCAATGGCCGGAGCCGCCAAAGGAAAAGGAAAAGGAAAAGGAAAAGAAGAAAGAAAGGGTAATTTTCAAAGCACCACCTATCATGTGCGAATGTGGTGTTAAATCCAACTATGGCCTAGTCCTTTTGGAGCTTGGAATAGGCCATTATTGTGGCCATATGGTTGACTATAATGTGGTTGGTTATTATTGCGGAAAACATGAAATCATATATTTTTTTCTTATGCTAAGACTTATGATCTAATTTTTCGTTTTAACAGAGCACTAGAAAATGCAAGTGGGAATCTTATGGTGGTCAAGCTAGGTTCTTGGATGAGTTGAAGGGGAGGCAAGTAATTGCATGGAAGAGAGAATATAGACCTAACTACATCAACCTATTCATTAAACAACGGAAGAAGGACATGCGTGAGTTTGCTAGACAGAGCGGTATTCGTAAACCAATTGGTGTCAGGCTTGATAAATGGGGGTTGGAGAGATGGAGGGCGTTAGAGAAGGAGAGGGCAAGGAAGGCTGCAATGGAGGAGGAAAGAGTATAGATGCAGGTCTTGAATGACCATGTTGCTGCATTGTGTGCAATTGAGTCATTGGAAGCCTTGTTATTTTCGTTGCCTGCTTTTATATGTAATATAATCGCGTTGCTAACTTGTTGCATTTTATACATGAAGGGAGTGGATGCAGCGGAGAGCATTTCGTAGAGGTGGCCTGTGCAAGGTATGTGGAAAAGTTACATGAGCACAGAATGCGAGATGGTCACAGCGTTCTATCTCCGATTGTGTTGGACAGTGAGGGGGACGAGGATGAGGATGACACTGCCAGATTGAGCAATCTCATCGCTCTAGCATAGACGGGCTTGTAGGCGGAGAAGGATGAGGATGACACTGACAGACTGAGCAAGCTCATCGCTCTAGCAGAGGCAGGCTTGCAGGCAGAGGATGATGAGGACACGTTATTCTCTCAAGCCATAGAGACTGCAGATGAAGCGGAGGTCGCTTACTATAGGCGACAGGCAGATTAGGGCAATGTAGGTGAGCCTAGCCACATGAACGAGGTAGAGGAGAACGCGTTCTTGTCTTAGGCCATAGATGAAGCGGAGGCCGCTTACTATAGGCGACAGATAGATCAGGGTAAAGCAGGTGAGACTAGCCATAGCAACGAGGTTGTGGTAGAGGATTGGTATTGGACGATGAGTCGCTTCTCCTTCCTCCTACCCTTCCCTACCTTCATTAGGTCTGGATGCAGCACATAGTCATAACCATGATAAGGGGGTCACTGTGTCAGGTCAAGGTACGACACGAAGCTCTTCTCCCATATACTAAGGGTGTTCGAACGGAGATACAAGGGTGACATGTATGGCAGGCCCTCGAAGTCATATCCACGGACCCTGCAGGCAGTGATCATGTGAGAGCAAGGGGCATGCTTGATCTGAGGGACGTTGCAACTGCACTCTACTTTGTCAAGATCAACTTGGTAGTTCCGTCCACCATAACGTTCGCTGTCCAAGCTTGTGTCACCCTTCCCCCATACACTAAAGACATGCCAGCGAGGTCCATATGGCTCGGCGGTCTACTACTTGGCCAATTCCTCGGCCTCCTTCAAATGTTCTGCTCTGGCCTTTCCAAATCATCCATGCTCAGCTATATTCCTCTGCGTAAGTTCCCACCTCTTGACAAAATATTTGTTGCACTTATGAAAGGAGAACTCAATAATTCCAAACATAGGCAACGATCGAACTCCAGTGAATAACGCCCACTTAGCCTTCTGTTCCATCTATGCATCTAACCAGGCCATGCCCGCTTTGTTTACCATCTTGTCTAGTTCTCTCTTTGTCTCCTTGAACTGGCTCTATATGTACACAACATAGAGCCTTTACCTTGTCACAAACCTCTTTCTTCCTCTGACGCCACCAAAAATTAGTGATAAAATGTCGCATGCACCATCTGTGCACTAGAGGTGGGAACCCATCTATATGTTCACCTGCATCATTAAGAATCCCTGGGTGATGGTCCAAGATCAAACATATAGTGCGAGATGGGCCAAGCACATGTACACGTAGAAGTTGCATGAACCATGACCAAGATTCATTATTCTCCCCCTCCACCAAGGCAAAAGCCATGGGTACTATTCGGTCCTCCGGATCAACTGCAGCAGCCACCATCAAGGTGCCCCTATACTTTTCGGTTAGGAAAGTGCCATCAACAAGTACGACTGGGCAACAATACCGGAATGCATGTTCCGTTAGCGCGAACGACCAGAACACACGATGTAGGACATGCCTCAACAAGTCCTCGAAATACATCCCTCTGATGTCTACAAACCATTTTAAGCCAGGTTTGTAGTAATGAATTGCACATAATATTCAGGGTACCCTATTGTACGCTTCCTCCCAGCTACCCCAACGAATCGCCAAGGCAATTTGCTTAGCATGCCAAGCCTTTCCATACTGCATATCATACTTAATGAATCCGGATATGGAGTCTTGCAAGGAAGACACTGAAATATCGTTATTGTTATCAACGAGCCCCAATATATGACGGGCAAGGTAACGTGCAGTGAGTTGCTGATGATTTTTCTTCCTCTTATTTGATAGGCAAGTGTGGGGCTGGACCACTTTACTTATCCTCCACTTGCCATCACTCTGTCTCTTTCGTGCATTTAACCTCCACATACAACTATTTTTGCATGTCACGTGGTACCTTAACTCCTTGTCAGAATGAGTGACGTCATAGGGCCTATGGTGATAGACAACATAGTCCTGAAGGAACAACTTCATCTCTAACATTGTATTAAATATCATCCCCTTCTCAAGGATTATATTCTTATGGTCATACAATGATTTCCTACACATCTACAGACCGGTGTCACAAACTGCCATCTCTGTCATGCTGACATCCCTATAGTTCGGAACGCCACTGAAAGGTACGTTCATCGACCTCAGTTGCATAACCTCTGTCGTTGTGTAAGGTGGTGGTGGAACGTACTGCTGTGCTTCGCTAATTCTACCCCATGAATCATAGGGGTATCATCCTCTAGCAAATTTGTGACTAGTCTACCCTGAGTCGGCATAGCATGAAGTACCTCAGTTGGTACTACTAATGGCATAGCATGAACTGGTACTAGCATGGCATCAACCGATGTTGGCATAGCATCTCTACCTCCTTGGTCATCATCAGAATCATATGAATCACTGCTAACTGCATCACCGATCCTATCCTCCTCCTGCTCCTCCTCTTCTCGTTCGAACTCGTTCACATCGAAGTCATTGCTTATACAACCTACTAGAGTTGAATGAAATTGCTCCTGCGTCAACTGACCGTTCAAATCCATGTTACCCTGAGTTGCTTCCCCTTCGATCGCCAATTCTTGTTCATTGCCTCCAACACCGTCATTGGACGGCCCGTCCTAGAGACTCTACATCCTCTACCCATTCTCCACCACCACCTCAGCCATGGGCATATTGGAACCTTGGAGCACCCTATTGTAGCGGGACCAGTGAGCAGGGTTACGCAAGTGCATCAGGACATAGTGTGCCCTAGTCTTCCCACTATCAAACTTCCCCTTCATTGTGAAATCACCACCAAACTTTACATTCAAACGGGCACAAAGGTCGTCGAAGCTAGGATGTTCATCAAACCATTTTAATTCTTCTTCTATATCCTCAAACATACCATCTTCTTTCCTAACACTTCCTCCATAAAAAACTCGGACACAACATCCATCTACAAAAGCATTTGAGGAAACTTCATCAAGTTGTTGAAATCGTCGTATCACGCACTACTAAGTACCAACATATGAAAGCTAGTATCTATACTAACTACCATTACTACTACAAACTAACTAAACCATAACTACCTAACCAATCCCTAAACCCAAAGTCCTAACTAACAATAGCCTAAACCCTAAACCCCTAATCCTAACTAACAAAAACCTAAACCCTAAATTACTAACCAAACCCTAAATCCAATATCCTAACTAACAAAAACCTAAAGGCTAACTACCTAACCATACCCTAAATCCTAACTACTTAACTCTACCGAATCACTAACACTAATCAATTGATTTAAAAATTAATAACCAAAATGAGGGTCTTAGAGGGGGGAATACCTTAGCAACAAGGGGGAGTCCTCCTGGGGTCAGCCCTGACAATAGAGAGGGCCGCCAGCGGTGGCGGCGGTGGCCGAACGGCCGGCCACCGAGGGAGGCGGCGCGGGTGACCACGGGGCTGACCCCCACCCAATCAGTAGGGGAATGGGGAGAGAAGTAGGTAGGGAGGCGTGGCCGGCGGTGGAGGAGCCAAGGGAGGGGGCGACGGCGACGGCCGGCGACGAGCACGGGCGACTGGCGGCGGCGTTTGGCAGGCACGGGTGAAAGGAAACGAATGGAGAGAGGGAGGGAAGAGGAAGCCACGTTGTGGCCTGTAACTAGGCCTGTCGCGCTGTGGGCGATGGCGCGGCACTGCCATGCCAAGATGGGCGGCGTAGCAGCACCTGCCACGTCATCGCCTTTGCCGCGCCGCCATACATGGCGCCGTCATACACGCCGTGGCAATAGGCATGGCCAAAAATGTTAGATTTAAAAATAAAAAAACAATGTCAAATTTGTAAATAGTTAAAAAAAGTGTTAAAAATAAAAAAAAACCACTCCTGCGTCCGCCCAGCTGTAGAATCTTTGAGAAGCAAATTTAATAGGCAGCATGTACTGTGATAGCATGGATCCACAGTTGCAAATATACGGCCGCATCATGCACCCCGTGGTGTGGCCGAATCGAGCGAAACTCATGAGCCTGGCCCGACGGATGCAGCGCACCAGGCAATGGCTCACACGTCAGCCTCATGTAAATAGTCTATGTATCCGCTTATACATGCAACCAAATACGTTCACAAGAATTACTATATCCACATACGGTAACGCTGGGAGTCGAACGCCTGTGTCCACGCCGCACGCTCTTGTCGGTGGCTGTCGTTCGTATCCGTTCCCCTCCCATCACCCTAAATTAAAAAAAAAAATCACGCATCCGCTCCGTGATCCGCTCCACCGTGCCTCCCGCAAGCCTCCCTCTGTACCGCGCATCCCACCAGCCTTCCTCTCTACCGCCATCGCGCTCGCACCACCGCGGCGTGCTCCCCCACGATCGCATCGCCACGGCGTGCTCGGCGCGCGAGGCCGCACCACCAGACTGCTTTTGTCGCCTCCACCACGGGCACCGTGTGCACCCTATCGCCGAGGGCTGCCCACCTCCTGCCATCCTCCTCATCCACCGCGATCGCACAACGGGGATCCCGCTGTGCCGTGCTTCGCCCGTCTGATAGCCATGTTTTGTTGAAAGCGCATGTTGCAAGCGTATGTTTCAAGTGTTTCAGATGTTTCAAAGGTATGTTGCACGTGTAATAGATGTTGTAAAAGTAGATCGGGATGTTGCATATGTTATAATGGTTGTACACATATGTTGCAAAAGTCCGTTACCAATGTTTCATCTATGTGTTTCGGGATGTATGTTGCAAGTGTGCTTGTCTGGATGTTGTATATGTTTCACATATATGTTGCATGTGTTTTATTTAGTTGTTTGCGTATGGTTGCAATGGTTTTCAAATGTTTCGGGTGTTTTTTTTTCGAATGTTTCATAAGTATGTTTCAAGTGTTTCATCTGCTTTCAGATGTATGTTGCAACTATTGTATTAGGATGTTTCAAAAGCAGATAGGGTGTTGCATCTCTTCTCCTCGCCTTTTACTGCATCGTCTCGGTGTGTCATCCTCCTGGTGCTGGCAAGGCATCCATACGACGTCGCGCTCGGATCCTTCCGAATCGAAGGCGCCACCCCACTCCCAACCCTGCGTGAAGCATGCGAAACGGAGTTCAGCGCACGATCAGTCCGGACGTCTGGACGCTAGCACTCTTGATGGACGTATACAAACCAACCGAACACTCTTGCGTGAGGTTTCGAGCTCGTGGATCAGGTTAAGGGCGCGTTTGGCCGAGCTTCGAGCGGCTCCGGCTCTTCTGACTCCTCCCCTGTTCATCTCCTATAGCGACACTGTTCACCGGAGCCGTTTTTCTCTCTCCTCCTTTCCTCTCTCACTGACAGCGCCGGAGCCAGAGAAACTCGTTTTTTTGGCTCCTCCAACTTCAGCTCCTACGCGCTACACTTGCACTACACTGTAGGAGTCAGAGCCGGCGGGAGCACGGCCAAACGCGCCCTAACACGCCCTTACGTTTAGGGCTAGGAACCAGGCCCGTAGTGAGCTATTGGCTGTGTTCCTGTGGCCAGTCGGCTGAGTAACCTGACATGTGGGTCCCATGTGGCCCACTGTCTTCCTTCTCCCGTATTGCCGTGACCTTCCTCGTCCTTCTTGCTCTCTCTCTCTCGTCGCCTTCTTCCTGGCCGCGGCGCCGCCCTTACTCATGTCTCCCTTTAGCCGGCGAAGAGCGACCAGGTACGCGTTCGCCCCTTCCTTCCCTTCCCTTCCCTCTTTGCGAAATCGAGCACCCGAAACCCTAAGTAAGCTATTTGTATTCGGATTCGGATCTTACCCAATTTCCATGGTTATATATGTGTATTACATACCCACTAACTTCGATTTCTGGCAAAAACAATTGTCGGATAAACCATGCCCTATAATGGATGCGCCCATGACTGTGCTGCATGTTTTAGTTGTTTTATTTTTTTCGAAAAAAAATTGAGCTGCGAAATTTCAGAGCATAGGCTCCTCACTAAGTTCTGCCCCCTGTTTGGATTTTAGGCCCAGTAAATAAATAATCACATGGCTCATCAAAAGCGTGAAGGCAGCTCCGCTGATGATGGTTGTACATCCAAGCGCCTCAAAGGCACCGACACTGCTTCTGAAACGGGGGGCAGTGTAGAGGCCAGTGTTTCACAGCAAATGGATGCTGAAGCTAGGAGAACCTGCCAGAAGGAAAACGAAGTGCCATCGGACAAATGCATTCCGGATGGGGAAGCCGCTGCAAACTCTCAGGTTTTGGGTGAGCAGAAGATGGTACTGACTGCCGTCGAGGCAGATGCGGCGGAGGACAAGGGTTGCAGGCACACTATGGAGGACACCTGGGTGGTGCTTCCTGATGGTGATGCTGAATCCCCAGGAAGTTTGAGGTGATCATCTTTCCTGTTCATGTTAAGTACCCACGTGCATTGCTGTTCTGATGCATGTAGTTTGAGGTGTGCTGGATGGTGCAGGTGTGCACATTTTGTGATTTATGATGGGCATGGTGGTCGCTTGGCGGCAGATTATGTGCAGAAGCATTTGCATCAGAATGTCATTGCTGCAGGATTACCACGTGAGTTGGTCTGTTTACCTTTTCTGCTGCTTTTTAGTGTTTCCATTAGTTGTTGTGATGCTTTTCTTCCATATTCAACTTCTCTTATCGGCAATTTTTTTTGCAAGTTTCCATAGCTTAGGAACAAATAGTTCCTGTTATGTTTACCCATTTTCTTGTTGGTGTCCTGTTATGCAAAATTTCCATGATTTGCTAGTTGATTTGCCATAGCACTCATATAATTAAGATATTCCCAGTTCATTTTAGATTCACCTTTGTTAAAGAATTGAAAGGCTCTGCTGTTATCTAAATACTGCCCAATTATTTTGCAGATGGATGTTAAAGCTGCAAAGAAGGCCGTAATCGAAGGTATTCAGTGCATCAAAGTTAATTATTACTTGCTCCTTGCTTGTCTAGGCACCACTAGTCTCAGGCTGTACTGTAAGAGAAGATTCTACTTCTACTGTTTTCAGAATCTTACTTTACAAATGGGTTCTATTTTATGTTTGATCCGCTCTTATACTTCCAGATTTCATAGTCTATCATTCACACAATAGAAAAACTTGACCTTCCGAAAATTATGCTGCTGCAGTGATGGGCTTGTGATAGAATTAACAATTTCTTTCACTAGCTGGCATTCTAGAGTATAACACATAATTTCTGGAAAACTGTAAATGGGAATTTCCATCTTGTATGCTGTGTTAAGCTTTCAAGATGAACAAAATCAAATTTAAAACATTCTCTATTTTTTTGCTTTCTTGTAAGCATTTTGACTCTGTAGCTAATGTCTCTCACGTGCAAAATTGATGTTTTTTTCTCTCCTATTTTCTTCTTACAGTGTCAATGAAATGTTTTGGATTGGTAATTTGTAATTTTTCTAACGCTTATTTCTATTTGCAGGTTTCCGTAGAACTGATGAATCTTTACTGCAAGAAAGTACTAAAGGTAAGAAACAGTTCTTTTTGTTCATCTGCAATACCCACTGTGTGCTACACTATATGGGCACTTATCTAATATATCTATATAGTTCATACCCACTAAGCAATAAATTTAGCTAAAGCTCAGCTCACGTGCTTCCACGTCACTCCTCTTTTCCAGCAGTTTGATCTTTATCTAAAGACATCTCCCTTCTTCCTGCGGCTCTGCGCACACACACCTCCGGCCAGCAGCCCCAAGCCCCCAACCATGCGACTCCCTCCCTTCAGCTTCTATCGAGCACACACTGCCCCGCACCACCTCCACCCAGCAGCCCCTGCCTATGAGACTCTCTCGCTTCAGCTTCCGACGCCCCCATCATGCATCGCTGAGTATCTTCACGTTGCCAAGGAGGTGAACCAGCAACATTCAATTTCTCCCCCACAATCTGAGAACTGCTCAATACTCATGCATCTGAAATGGCTCCTCAATCTACTCTACATGGTTCCCACACTTTCCTTCAAATTCAGTTTCCATCAAATCAATTCATTGTCTACCGGCTCCCTAATCTGATTGTTCATATAAATCGCCATCCATTGGTGTTTGATTGTTCACAGACTCAGATCCCATCAGGTTTGGAGAAACCATTTTGGCGGTTTGGCCTAGCTTACCTGCAAGGCACGTCCATCCTCGGCCCATGTTCTCTCTGCTGTTGCCACTTGCCAGTGCTCTCAGCTTGGTACCTCTGTTTCTTCCGCAGGAAGGAGGCCTCTGTTTCTTTTGCAAGGAAGAGGCAATCCATTACTAATGTTAGCCGATACGTAGGCATCGATTACCACGCTGTCCTCTATATGTGTTTGCCCTTTGCTGGCACTATCACTACTCAGTTTGTCAGCGTAGCCTTCTCCTGGTTCTTTTGTTTTCATTTCTGCTGCATCTTTCTTATGTGATTAGGTGTCTATCACTCTAATTGATTAGTCATTAGGTTTCTAGCTGATTATTGCTTTCAACATTGTACTTCCGATGATATGCTTTGTAATTTTATAATGTTACTTAAATATGTCCGACAACCAAACCAACAATAAGAAGGTATTCACTAGTCACTACTTTTGTCCTTTGCTATCTGATGAATACGTGAGTCCGTATAAACTTATATTGTTCCTTGATTTGTCAGTGCTAGGTAACTTTTCCATCAGAAGTAAAACTGACATAATGGACGCTCAATTGATCTGGATGTGAAAACGTTTTTCATTTTATCATTCTCTCAGCTCTTGGTTTCTATTTTCTTTGTTAGCCCAAGTTCTCAGTTGATAAAAGCTAATGTTATTTCTGAAAAATATAATGGCATATGAATATATATATGATCATGCTTTATTGAGATGACAATAATCTCTTTCTCTACTTACTTCCTTTGATGCCCTAGGCGTATTCTTTGAGATTTTGACTAAATATTATTAGTATATTCTGATGCGGGGCAGCATGGCATTGCGTATGTCCATCAGGTTACTAATGCAACATTTAATTTACACAAGATTCTGCTACTTAATGCTTTTATCATCATTCCTAAAATTCCTGTGGCAACGCCGCTGGGAATTCACCTAGTTATATAGATTTGCTATGCCAGTAGATCTTGGGCATAGTATAGTGACTACATACATGATAGTAACAGTACCTGGCAAGGCTAGCATGTTTGCTGATTTATTTAGTATTCTTCAGAATTACCTTCTTGTAAGCTGTGACATATTATGGAGAAGTGTACTGTGTAGATACATCCTAAGGTCATATATAACCTCCTTTAGTAATGAGAAATCGCGTGTGCATTGTTACGATGGTGCGGTAACCTGTAAGAGACACATTTAACTGTGTCCAGTACGTGTTGTGTGTTGCAAAGAAAATTGGTGTGTTAAAAAACACTGCTGTCTAGATTCCAGTAGTTTCCTTTAGGTTGCGTTTGTGTTGAGACTATGAATACTCATATCGTATTATCACATTCACATCTGTAGGAAATTGGCAAGATGGTGCGACAGCTGTATGTGTTTGGATTCTGGGACAGACGGTCAGTAAAAAGTACCCAGGAAAAGTTTGGATCTTGAGATTTTTTGGGGACTTTTTTATGCCATTATTTCTTTCTTCAGTAAATATGTATGTTTAATTTCCATTCTGAGTTGGAAAAGCTGGAAATTTCTTCACTGGGGGCATGATGTGTTTTATCGTACGCATGCTTTCCTTAACGTTTGCCATCCCCAATGTTATCTGCTATAAGTTCATCTGCAAACGTCATAATTCACATATTGGTTTCTTATGTGTAAGAAACTAGATGACATGGCATGATACATTTAGTATTTGAGTGCTAAGTAATTTCATATGATTGCATGCCTTTTTTATTTGCAAATTGGAAGTGTGAAATCAAATCAAAGTGAAACCCATTTAACAATGTTTCCTATTGTCTTAAAAAATCTAGGTTGTGGTTGCGAATGCTGGAGATGCTAAAGCAGTATTGGCTCGTTCTATTTCAACTGAGGGTGAAGGTGTGGTTGATGAGACCAAAAGTCAACTAAAGGCTATTGTTTTGACAAGAGAACATAAAGCCATCTTTCCACAGGAGCGCTCCCGAATCCAAAAGGTAATATGTTTTATGTGTTCAGATTTGTTTCTTTTTCACTTTTCCTTGCCGACTTAAGTTCAGTTCCATAAGGAACTTAAACAATTTCTGTTATATGTACTGTCATTTGTTGTTACCAACTCCCTAATCCCAACTTAGTAATTGTGCTGTATCCATTTTACGTTATCATATCGTATGTATCTAGTTAAGCACTGAATCCTCTTATCATGCTGATCATCTTTTCATTATTTAATTTCAAGACTGTTAACAGTTGGAGATGAATGTGTATCCATTCCGTGCATACGCACCTATATTCTATCACTCAGTTTTATTGATAGGACTTGTGTGGTACATGGCACGTGCTTTGAAAAGAGTTGCCCTTTCATTATTTTTTTCTGCAGTCTCATTTTGTTCCCCCTGTTATGGTCTCGGTATGTACTACTATTAATTCAACTTTTTGGTTCTGGAAATTAGATTTTTATTTGTATACCGATATTAACTCATGATACTTCAACCTTGTGCTGTTATTAAGGCTGGAGGTTCTGTTGGTTCTAATGGAAGACTACAAGGTCGTATTGACGTATCAAGAGCTTTCGGTGATCGCCACTTTAAGAAGGTTTGCTGATATAAGTTTGTTTGGTCGCTACTTAAGTCTGCTCTTTTATATCTGTTCATTTGGAAAAGATATGCTGTTTGGTTACTTAGTTGAATATTTCAGCATTAATAATAAATCGAGGCATTAGTTTATGCTGAAAATAAAGTACATTTGGGGTGCAATGTACAACAATGATCACAATATCTATTTTCTGGCTAAGTACTCTGTTGATCTAGATCAACCAGTGAAGTGTCTGACGACCTTTGCTGTGTATGCTAAAAATGGGGCTTTGCTGATTATTTGATTGTGTATCTAATATTAAGAAATAATAATACTGCTGCTTGAAACCTTTATAGTCGATAATGTGGAACTAAGTTAGCTTAGTTGGTGGGGGTTGAGGATGTGTAATGTAAACCAGCACACCCTGCTCTTGGCTTGAATTTGGGTGAGCTACATGCAAAATGCCTTAGCTCCGCCATGGTGGTCTAATATTTTTTTCTCTAGGATTTAACCACTAAAGAATTTGGTTATGTAAGTTCCTGAAGCTACATAGTTGTAAATAGGTTGAGTTGATTTACTGTTTCTTAAACTGCGATTTAATTTTTTCTAATATATGATGTTCCTTTGCAAAAAAGAAATGCACAAATAAGAACCAGAGTGGATGGAAACACAAGAAAATCTTTGTCATAGACCTAAAATTTCTTGTATCATCACAATTGTCAATTATCTTTATGGTAATTGTGACATACACGAGTCATGCATTTGTATTAGCACAAGAGGTTCACTTGCTGATTTATGTGCACTGTGATGGTGGACTGTACAGCTTTATTAGACAAAAAGAAAGGTTATCCTATTGTAGTGAATGATTTTTTGTGCACTCTTAAAAGGCCCATACTGTAAAGGGGAAAATGCTGGCATTATTTTCTTTTCCCAGTCAATGTGCATTTGTTGGTTTGAACTTCAAAAGAATGCAGGTTGGGTTGATTGCAACACCAGACGTCCACTCCTTTGAAGTTACTAAGAAAGATCATTTCATCATTCTAGGGTGTGATGGCTTATGGGGAGTATGTTCATTTCCCTCCCTCTAGATTGTTCTGTACCAATTATTGTTTCTGAACTCGATTTGCTTTATACCTGTGTAACCAGGTATTTGGACCAGGCGATGCTGTTGAATTTGTTCAGAATCAGCTGAAGGTTCTCTCCCAGTGATTCAAAGTCTATATGTAGTTGCATTTCCCCCCTATTTACCAGAGAATGTGTCCTTTTTTTTTCTCAAACACACACGAGAGTTGTGTATCATTATATTAAGAAGAAACAGCTCTACTATGTTAAAAACCAGTTAGACTATAATCAGAAGACACTGTTAGGGAATCTGTAACCCTATTTAGACAAATTCATATTAAATTCGCTTGTTAAAATGTTTACCCAGTGTTACATAGCATGTGTTTTACATACTAGCTATTTATTACGGAACCTGAATGGCATACTTGAACATAGATGATAGTTATTTCTTATAACTTACCCCCTCCGTTCCAAATTATAAGTCACTTTGGCTTTTTTGGTACATTCATTTTGCTATGCGTCTAGATATAATAATATGTTTAGATACATAGTAAAATGGATGAACCCAAAAAGTCAAAGCGACTTATAATTTGGAACGGAGGAAATAGTTCTTTTTCTGTTTTTCACCCATAGCTGTCCTGCTCTTTTACCAGCATTTTATTCAAATTACATATACTGCAGGAGACCTCATCAGCCACACTTGCAGTGCGCCGCCTTGTGAAGGAAGCTGTTCGCGAGCGGCGTTGCAAGGATAACTGCACTGCTGTTTTGATTGTCTTCAAGCACTAGCGATCGGCCTAATTCCCTTATGGTTTCGGCAGGCTGGAAAGGATTAGCTGATAATGAACAATGTTTGAAGTGTAGCTAGTTGAACTTGGAACTCTTGTTTTGTCTGTTTTCATTTGATGTGACCTATTAATAAACCATCCATATTCATTTGGAAATTACTAGAAATCAGACTTCACAAGTTTGGATGTCTGTTGTCTGGAGTTATCTGGATCAGGGGTCGCTGGTCGGCGGAACACTCGGTTCTAGAAATTACTGGTACTTGTTTTCCAACTCTCTGAACCAGAATTAGTTTACCAGTATTTTTGTAATTATATGCTGACTAGAATTTTGGGTGACTATCAAGCTACTTTTCCTAGTAGGAAAACCAATTTTACATTGTTCTCAAAAGAAAATGCCCAAAGGTACTACTTTGTCGCACAGTCAAATTGATACCTGGTCCCAGGGGGAAAGGGAGAGGGAGATAGTGGAGTGGAGAGATTGGTTTGGTATGATGTTTTAGTTTGTACCGTAGAGAAAAACTAATAGGGTGATGATGGTGTTATAATTTTCAAATTTTTTCTAATAAAGCATTTCACGTGATCTGACTTGCTTTAAATCAAAGCTGCTGTTAACTCAAGTTGCGTAGGGCTTCAGTCTCGATCTCAGATCGAAGTACGAGTATTCAAAAAATGTTCTTTATGTACTGTATGTATGAGAAAATGGTCAATGGTTATTAGCTCGAAGTTCTATGCTGCCACTTGCCCAGTTTTCAACGGGAAAGGAAGCTGCAATGTAAAGTTTTTGAGACTCACGTGTACCGAGGTCACTGCGATCAATGAGGCCCTGATCTGTAAGGCCGTGTTTGGGGCAGCTTATGCTCAGCTTCTGAGCGGAATAAGCAAGTAATCCTGCACAAACGGCCTGCGATCAGTGTCCA
Organism: Miscanthus floridulus; assembly: GCF_019320115.1. Lineage (NCBI taxonomy): Eukaryota > Viridiplantae > Streptophyta > Magnoliopsida > Poales > Poaceae > Miscanthus > Miscanthus floridulus. The sequence continues at coordinate 84,849,431 of NC_089582.1, read as the reverse complement.
GTCGCGAACGCGCTTCCGTGATCTCCCGTCGCCCGCAACGTATCCGAAATCATGAGCCTTACCCTGCGTTTCCAAAATCGTGAAGGCTTTTCCTCTCCCTGCCCCTCCCTCCCGACCCAAGCGGTCCCGTGCCTGACACCGTGCTCCCGTTCGCTCCCTCCCCGGCGCCGCCTGCCATTCCCCAACGTCTACTCGCCCGGCCCTCCCTCCTCTCTCCAGATCCGCCGCCGCCTCCCATTCCCCAACACCTGCTCGCCTCCCATTCCCTCCCCTCGGCCGGATCTGAAGGAAGGGCGGCGGCGGCCCTCCCCTCCCCCTCCGCCGGTGCTCCAGCCGAGGCGCCGTCATCCCTCCACTCCGCCTCCGTCGGATCTCCAGCAGGGCGCCGTCATCCCTCCACTCCGCCGGAGGACCTGCCTGGGCGTCGGTGCTCCTCCTCAGGCGCGGCCTTCCCTCCCCTTCCGCCGGTGCTCCAGCCTGCTTCGGATCCGCCAGTGCACCAGCCTGCTCCGGATCCAGCAAGGGCTCCATCCCCACCGCCGGCTGCCGCTCCGGATCTCCGACCTCGACGTCCTCGACGACCTCCACCGCCTGTTGCAATTAGGCAATAGTAATTTTTTTGGTAGTTGCAATTAGGCAGTAGTAATTAGGCAGCGCATGTCATTTTTTTGATCTTAATGGAACCATATTGCTATCCGAAACTTTAAAAATATTCGCACCATCGTCTTCAGATCATTGTGACGAACCAAAAGAAGTATCACCAGCCTCAGGGGTAGATTAGTCAATTTACATCCAGGACAGATAATCTACCGGAAATAATCAAGACAGCAAATTCTCCAGATCGTGGCTTATCAGATAAGCCTGCTCAGCTTATAAGCGAGACTCAGAAAAGCTAAAACAGGGCCTAAATTGGATTAGTCATAGTCAGCGCTCAAAAGGAGTAACAGTCGTTCGTCCTTAAAGGTAGACAGTACTAGTTGTGAATTGGGGAGGACGCATCATACCTTTTTACTTTTCTTGCTTGATCCGTGACAACGGTGTCAACATATGTGCTTATATTATAGTACTATATATATTATATACGTGGAAGAGAGAACATAGTTATAGCTTTTATTTAGGAATTACAAAGTTACGAAGTATGGACTCATATTTAGGACTTGTTTGGATTGGAAGATTTTTTATAAATATTTCGAAGGAATCTGACTCTTATATTTTGCTTACATCACATAATGTTCGTAACGAAGGGAATGCAGCTTTTGTTTCCTATGAAAAGGCTCTTTCCTACGTGATCATTCACTTCGTGCTCTTGAAAATTTTCCCAAAATGTGAATGGAGGGACGAAGGGATGAGCAAGTCCTTATTCACTACAAGAAAAGAATAAACATGTACTTATATTCCTTATTCTAAACACTCATTTCTATAAAATTCTTGTACTTTTTAATCCTCTGTTTTCTATCTACACTTAGTTTTCTATTCCTGTGTTTTCCCTCTTTCCTCTGTTTTGCAGTTCTTCCTATTCCTCTCTCTTTCCTCCGTTTTGTATTTCTTGGTGAAAGTGCTATCAAGCCCTAGTTGTGGGTTATGGTGATAATGACCATATAATTAGAGATCTAATGATATTTATCGAGATGATAAGCAGGGAATTTATATTCGAGGATGCTACACGAAACGGAGAAGCCCCAATTATCGATGTAGATGGCTTCAAACTCAAAGGAAGTTTAAATTTTTTTTATATATTGAATTTGAGTATAGAAAAAGCCGTACTATAAAGGGAGGCACGATGCTTAAGCTAATATATGCTACCAAGTGCTCAAACGACCACAAGCATTCTCAGATTCACAGCCAAGACAGTCTTCACTTCACTATTACCCTTGCTGTGAGCTCTGACTCACCCGACCCCTTGGGTGCGAGCTCCGAATCACCTGACCCCTTGGGTGCGAGCTCCGAATCACCTGACCCCTTAGGTGCGGACTCCGTCTCGTCCGACCCCAAGGTCGCGGGCTCCGTCTCGTCTGACCCCAAGGTCGCGGGCTTTGGCTCGCCCGACCCTTTGGTCGCGGGCTCCGTCTTGCCCTACCCTTTGGTCATGGGCTCCGTCTCGCCCGACCCTAAGGTCGTGGGCTCCGGCTCGCCCGACCCATTGGTCGCAGGCTCCATCTCACCCGACCCTTTGGTAATGGCCTCGTCTCGCTCGACCTCTTGGGTGTAATGTTTGTTGAGGACTGGGGGTATATATACCTTTCTCTTTCCTCGCCAACGGCTATCTGCGAATTAAAGTGGCCGTTGGGGGCAGGGGGTATATATATCTTTCCCCTTCCTCCCCAACGGTATTGAATGAACCAACCTACTCTCTTCTTCCTCACTTAAGCACGCCCAAAAACAGAGCAGGAGCTCTCTCTCTCACTCCATTGTTGACCTAAAGCCCCAAGTAAATCCATTGATTTTTCCATCAATCCTTGAGGGAAAAGGGTCCAAAACTTGATTAGAGAGCAACTCCATTAATTCCTAAATTCTAAAGAGCACTTGGTTCATGTTTTAGCAGGCGGTTGTGTTTGTTACTCTTGGAGCTTGGCTCCTAGCCGGCTAGAGCGTCATCCGTGGAGCTTGCCAACTTGTGTGGCAGCCCCGAGAGGTTTGTAACCACCTCTTGCAGCAAGTAAAATCACCCCTCATCTCAAGAGTTCACTCTCTTTACTTGAGAACGAGGTAGAGTTGCACAGCCCTAACACCTTAGTGGTATACCTCAACAACGTAGACTTAGGCAAGCCTTGGTGGCGAGCTGAACCACGGGATAAATCCTTGTGTCATCTTGTGCTTGTGTTGCTACACTTGTGTTCTTGTTGTTGTTGAGGTGATTTCTAGGATTGAGGCCGATCTACTTATGTGTGGTGTTCCCACCACTTTCAGTTGTCGATCTGTGATCTACTACTCTTTAGGAAGCTAAGAAATTTACCTGATCTAAATTTTGTTGGGAAGATTTTGAACTGTGAACTAATCTCTCATGCAGGTGCGGCTGTGCTGCGCTCACAGAGTGGCAGTGTCGTGGGTGAATTTGACTTCAGTTTGAGTTGAATTTTTACAGGCCTATTCACCCCCTCTAGGTGTACCAGAGATCCTACAAGTGGTATCATAGCAGGTTACCTCATGTGCGCTTCACCGCGTGAGGTATGGAGCCTGGGGGAGGATGCGGTGCTGTGAAGCCCATCAACGTCGATCTGGAGGACGTTGGGCTTCATGACACCGACAGCAGTGAGCTTAGCGCCTCTACAACAAGCAACTCCATGCTCCCGCAGGTAGAGGCAACCGATGCTGAAAAGGCTCAAAATGAAGAAGAAAGAAGAAGAAAAAGAGCAACTAGAAAAGAAAAAAGAGAAATAAGGGAGAAGAAGGAGGAGGAGGAGCAGCGGTTAGAAGAGAAGAAAGCAAGAAAAGAAGAAAGAAGACTCAAGAGAGAAGCTAGAAGAAAAAGAAGAGAAGCAAGAAAGAAGAAGGAACAAGAAGCAAAAGCCTCCAATGCATCTTCAAGTGAGCTATCTAGCAGCTCCGAAGATGGTGATGATGATGAGTCCTACCGAGTGCATAGCAAGAAGGACAAGAAAGGAAAGGTCAAGAAGAATGACGACAACAAATATGTCGCCGTATCCTTTAACTATTCTTCTATGTCTATGACTAACCATGATCGCAAGTCTTTCATCAATGTGCCCGCGGGCAAGTTACCTCATTTCGATGGGACTAACTTTGCCAAGTGGAAGCACTTGATGAGAGCCTATCTTATAGGTCTTCATCTCGGCATTTGGGAGATTGTTTGCAATGGATTTGAGCCACCGGTTGATCCCAAGAATCCAACACTAGAAGAAATGAGAATCATCCACCTCAACGGTCAAGCTACTAGTGTGCTACTTAGTGCCTTGGATGGTGATGAGTACAATAGAGTGATCGGTGTGGATGTTGCCAAGCAAATTTGGGATACTTTGCATCTTGCACATAAAGGGGTTGACAAAGTGAGAAAAACAAGAATTGATTTGTTGATGTCCAAGCTCAACCGATTTGTTATCTTGGATAGAGAAGGGCCACAAGAGATGTTTGATAGGTTGATGACCATGGTGGGCAAGATTAGAGGCTATGGTTGTGATGAGCTAGATGATCACAAGGTTGTTAAGATTATGTTGGAAACTTATTCACCAAGAAATGAGACCATAGTAAGTCTAATTAGAGACAAGAAGAAGTTTGAGTACTTCACACCAAATGATGTACTTGGGAGGATCTTGACCTTTGACATGCAAAGAGAAGAAGCAAATGAGAGGAAAAAGCTTGGAGAATTGCAAGAAAAGCTAGAAGGTATCAAGATCAACAAGGATGTAGCTCTCAAGGCCAACAAATCAAGTAAGAAAGGCTCTATAAGCAAGTCCAAGACCAACAAGCAAGCTTCAATTAGCAAGCCTAAAGCAATCAAGGAAGTTCAAGAAAGAGTAGAGACCACCTCATCCTCTAGTGAGAGTGAACATGATGATGACCAATACAAGAAAGTGGATGATGTTGCTCTCTTTATGAGGAGGTATCACAAGGGGCTAAAGAAGCAAGGCTACAAGGTAGTGAAGAGAAACTTCCCAAACAAGAAAAAGAGGACATGCTACAATTGTAGAAGCACCGATCACTTCATTGCAAGGTGTCCATATGAGATCAAGAACAACAAATACAAGAAGGACAAGAAAGAGGAGAAGGCCGACCGTAGAAAGAGCAAGAAAAACATAGGAGAAGCTCACATTGGGCATGAATGTGATTCATCTATTGAAAGCTCAAGTGAAGAAGATGAGAAAGTTGCAACCATTGCTATCCATGAGCCACCTTCTTCACTAAGGCTCTCTATCAACATGTCCGATGATGACTACTACTCCCTTCACATTTGTCTTATGGCAAAGGGTGAGAAGGTAAAATCTAAATCCAAGGCCAAAGCTCCTCCACCTCCACCTCCTAGTGATATCTCTAGTAGTGATATTAGTGATAGCTCTAGTGATAATAAATCTAGTGATAAAGAAATAAACATGATAACTAAAAATTTAGATAGAAATACCAAATTATTCATCACTAAGATAATGGAGGATCTAGAGAGTGTCCAAGCCGAGCTATAATCTAGAGAGGAAACTCTTATCCAACAAGAGGATCTCTACATTGCTAGCAAGGAAGCTCTTGCATTAGAGAGAAGTGAGGTGGAATCCTTGCGCAAGGCCTTGGCCAAAGAACAAGGGGACCATGCTATCACAAAGAAAGAAAATATTGCTCTCAAGAAAAAGTATTGTGACTTAGATGAAAAGCTCAAAGAACTTGAGCTGCAATATAACATTCTTTTGGGATAGCAACTCACATTCCTCTAAAGCAAAGGATGCCTCTACTACCTCCACTAGTCAAGGTTGTAGAAAATATTATAATATTGATTTGAATGCTTATTCCACTAACCTTGCAAACATGGAGGCAATAAGAAAAGAAATTGCTAGACTCAATGAGATCATTGGCAAGGGCTGCTTGAGTGATAAGGCTCAAGTAAGTGACAAGAAGGCAAATGATTCAAAAGTGCCTCAATTCAAGCAAGGGAGACACCCCTCAATCAAGCATGGGCTTGGGCACACTACAGGAGCCAAAACAAATGGAAGAAAGATCATAAATAGCTATGAGTGTGTCAAGTTTGAGAGGAAGAAAAGAGTTTGTACAGATCAACCTACACAGACAGCGGCAATGCAGCAGTCCAGAGCGACAGTGTCGCACCGCGATAGTGCTGCAGTGAAGGCCGGCTATGCCACTCCCTGCAAAAATGGGAAGGCTACCAATTCTTCTCCTGATCAAACTAAGCTCAAGAAGAAGGTGTCCCAACAAAAATAGGTTCAGCAGAAGCCAAAGGATTCAGTGTGGGGTACTATGAATAAGTATGCCTCCAACCAAAGTTTCAACCACCTCGACAAAGCTTGACTTTGTGTTTTGTTTTAAGGAACAACAACAGTGGAAAAGTGGTTGCCAAATATATTGGAAAGGAAGCCAACACATATAGGAATACTTCTATTTGGGTTCCTAAATTTTTTGTGACTAACATGCAAGGCCCCAAGTCAAATTGGGGACCTAAATCAAGCAATTAAATCTGTTTTGTAGGCATACTCCTTTGGTGGATCAAGTTGGGTGCTTGATAGAGGATGCACAAATCATATGACCGGAGAAAGGAGTATGTTCTCATCATATACCCCGAAGATGGACTCAAATGAAAATATTATCTTTGGAGATAACTCTAAGGAGGATGTGAATGGTCTTGGTAAAGTTGCTATAACCCTTGAACATTCAATTACAAATGTTTTACATGTTGATTCGTTAGGTTACAATTTATTGTCCGTCTCTCAATTATGTGAGATGGGCTTTAATTGTCTCTTTACGGATAAGGGTGTGGAAGTCTTTAGAAGGGATGATTCCTCTATTGTCTTTACAGGTCATTTAAAGAATAAGCTTTACCTAGTTGATTTCAACAAAAGTAAAGCTAATCTTGAGACTTGTTTAGTGGCAAAATCTAGAATAGGGTGGCTTTGGCATCACCGACTAGCCCATGTTGGGATGAGGAACTTGTCCAAACTTTAAAAGGACGAACACATCCTTGGGCTAACAAATGTTTACTTTGAGAAAGATAGGATATATAGCGCTTGTCAAGCCGGAAAGCAAGTTGGCGTACCTCACCCACCAAAGAGCATCATGACCACGACGCAACCATTGGAGCTCATACACATGGATCTCTTTGGACCGGTCACCTATCTAAGTATTAGGGGTAACAAATATGGTCTTGTTATTGTTGATGATTATTCCTGTTTTACTTAGGTATTTTTCTTGTTTGATAAGTGTCAAGTTAGAGACAAAGTGAAGACTTTTGTTAGAAGAGCTCAAAAGGAGTTTGGTCTCCCCATCAAGAAAATGAGAAGCGACAATAGGACCGAATTCAAGAACACCCAAGTTGAGGAGTTTCTTGATGAAGAGGGCATCAAGCATGAGTTTTCAACTCCATACACCCCTCAACAAAATAGTGTAGTAGAGAGGAAGAATCACACACTCATTGACATGGCAAGGACAATGCTAGATGAGTACAAGACGCTGGACATCTTTTGGCGTGATGCCATCAACACCGCTTGCCATGCCATCAACCGCCTCTACCTACACAAGCAGTTGAAGAAAACTTTATATGAGCTTCTAACCGGTAACAAACCTAAAGTGTCTTACTTTAGAGTGTTTGGGTGCAAGCATTTCGTACTTAACAAGAAACCCAAAATCTCTAAGTTTGCACCTAAAGTTGATGAAGGTTTTCTTCGTGATTATGGATCAAATGAGCATGCCTACCATGTCTTCAACAAAACCTCTAGGAGAGTTGAGGTTGCGGCAGATGTGACATTTGATGAATCTAACGGCTCTCAAGTGGAGCAAGTTGATTCAAGTGTTGTAGAAAAGGAGGATCCACCATGTGAATCAATCAAACAATTGGCTATTGGTGATATAAGACCATAAGAAGACGAAGTCACTGAAGTGGAGGTTCCTCAAGCTGCTGATAAACAAAGTTCCAATGACGTACCTTATGCTAAGGGGGAGCCAACCCCTGCTGCAAAACAGCAGAGCGGCAGTTCCACACATAAGAGCAGTAGTGTCGCACTCCCTCTGATAGCAGTAGCAAGTCCAACTCCGATTCAAGGACAAAACCTACAACCTATATTTGAGCAAGAAGATAATGAAGATCTAGAAGATGGACAAGAGGCCATTGATCATTCAAGGCTAAGGCAAACAATACAACGGGATCATCCCGTTGACAACATCCTTGGGAGTCTTCAAAAGGGGGTAACAGCTCGTTCACATTTAGCAAACTTTTACCAATATTACTCGTTTGTTTTCTCTTTAGAACCTCTTAAGGTTTAGCAAGCACTTGGTGATCCAGATTGGGTAATGGCCATGCAAGATGAGCTCAACAATTTTGAAAGAAATCAAGTGTAGACCTTGGTGGAGAGACCCACACCAACATTATTGGCACCAAGTGGGTCTTCCACAATAAGCAAGATGAGAATGGCGTAGTGACAAGAAACAAGGCAAGATTGGTTGCTCAAGGTTTCACTCAAGTAGAGGCGGTGGCAAGACTTGAAGCAATCCGAATGCTTCTAGCCTATGCCGCTCATCACAATTTCAAGCTATATCAAATGGATGTGAAGAGTGCATTCCTCAATGGCTCCATTCAAGAACTTGTCTATGTTGAGCAACCACTGGGTTTTGAGGATCCCAAGTTCCCCAACCATGTCTACAAACTCCAAAAGGCACTCTATGGGCTTAAGCAAGCACCAAGAGTATGGTATGAATGCCTTAAGGAATTCTTGCTTAAACAAGGCTTTGAAATAGACAAAGCCGACCCTACCCTTTTCACTCACAAAGTTGGTAAAGATATATTTGTGTGCCAAATATATGTCGATGACATAATATTTGGTAGTACTAATCATACTTTTTGTGAGGAATTTAGTAGGATCATAACAAAGAGGTTTGAGATGTCTATGATGGGTGAGTTGAAGTTCTTCCTCGGATTTCAAATCAAGCAAGTGAAGGATGAAATTTTTATTAGTCAAACAAAGTACACCCATGATATGCTCAAGAAGTTTGACATGGTGAATGCCAAGCCTATCAAAACTCCCATGCCAACCAATGGACATCTTGATCTCAACATTGAAGGGAAAGTCATGGATACCAAGGTATATCGTTCCATGATCGGCTCTCTACTTTATTTGTGCGCATCTAGGCCTGATATTATGCTTAGTGTGTGCATATGTGCTAGATTTCAAGCTAACCCGAAAGAGTGTCACTTGGTGGCCGTTAAGAGAATCTTGAGATATTTAGTACACACTCCTAACCTTGGTTTGTGGTATCCTAAGGGCTCTAAGTTTGATCTACTTGGGTATTCAGATTCCAATTACGCTGGTTGCAAACTAGATCGAAAAAGCACTTCAGGGACATGTCAATTCCTTGGATGATCCCTAGTGTCTTGGAGTTCTAAAAAGCAAAATTGTGTAGCCCTTTCCACTACCGAGGCCGAGTACATTGTGGCAAATGCATGTTGTGCCCAACTACTTTGGATGAGGCAAACTCTTCGTGATTTCGGATGTCATTTTACCAAAATCCCATTATTATGTGATAATGAGAGTGCCATTAAGCTTGCAAACAATCTCATAAGCCACTCTAGAACCAAGCACATAGACATCCATCATCACTTCTTGAGAGACCATGAAACCAAAGGAGATATCAAAATTCTCCATGTGATCACCAAAAAGCAACTAGCCGATATCTTCATAAAGCCCCTCAAGGAGTCAAGGTTTTGTGCTTTGCGTAGTGAGATAAATATACTTGATTCTCATAATATGGTTTGAATTTTAGCATGCCTTTGTTTGATAAACTAGTATCTATGCAAAAGAGTTGAAAATTTCATATTGTGCATGAAAATGATTTATAAAAGGCAACTTATGTATCATGATCATGGTCTGTATTGATTATTTGTTTCTAGTCATGCTATATAGGTGATATGTATCCTTATCTTATACAGAGAGAGAGTCATATAGATCATAGCTAACTCTCACTATTTTGGGGAGTGCGGCAGTGTCGCGCCTGCTGTGTGGCAATGCCACTCTGCGGCAGTGCCGGGCTAGACATACGGCAGTGCCGCACTTTGAATCGCTGTTGAGATTTGGCCCAAACTATTTTACTACGGGGCCCATTTATTCTTTATCTTATCCTAGGTCCATAGTAACTTTTTCCCCTCTCTCTTTTCTCCGACGCTGATGCCCACGTCTCTCTCTCCTCTCACGCCCGCACCGTCACCGTCGCTTGGCCGTGCGTTGCCGATCTCTAGCAGTGCCACGCAGCTGTTAGCCCTCTCTCAACATCACTAATGGCTACTACTACCCCTGACCCAAGCAGTTTCTTTCCTTTCCTCTCCATTCCTTGTTTGAGAAGATGGAGCACGGAGATTATGATCGAAGGGAAAAGGATGACAAATAAGCAAAGAGACAAGGATCCACCTCGCCGTGGTCGAGCGAAGTCAACAGCAGCAGGCAGTAGTGCAGCTCCAAGGGGACTTGGTGATAGGGGGAGGCGTGAGCAATACATTGAAGATGAGGAGAGGCTGGAGATGATAGGTCGTACCACTGATGTCATTCCTAACACCCTATAGCATCTCTTTGAGTTTGATGGCAGATACATGAGAGATTTTGAGGGTGAGATCATCATGAGACCTCCAGATGACTTCCGCCAGCATGCAGTTGTCAACTATTTGAAGAGTTAGAAGCTAGTGGAAGAGGCAAGGGGGATCAATCCCTATGCAGTGCGTAAGGATTTGGGCATTGATTACAGATTCTGGAATGAGTTTCATTCCAACTTTTATGCCACTGCCATTCTTGCATCCAAGAAAACCAAAATTATCAAAATGTAGTACATTAATTGAGATAAGATGCAGGAGAAGGAGGAGCCTGAGTTTGATAAGGTAATCAAGATTTGTGACAGGTTCCAGCTTTTCATACATCATGGGTTTCTAGTATAACTAGAATGTGGAGGTCCTTGCATAGTTTCATGCCACATACTTCTATGACCCAACCTCTGATGAGATTCACTATATGACTGATGGTCGGCACTACTGAGTCAACTTTATCACTTTTAGCTAGATTCTTGGCTTTGAGGAGGAGCACAGAGGTTACACTTACATTCATGATGAGCCTCGAGCTGAGATCCATGACATCAATTACATGTGCAGAGATAGAAGGATTGTAGATGACAAGAGGAGTGGTCTACATAGCTTCTATTACATCCTCAACAACCTCATCAGGAACGCCATCAACCCAAAGGATGGAGCAGCCTCAGATATTAATGGCTATGTGAGAAATGTGTTGGCTAGATTTACTCCAAGTGGGGATAGGTTCAATGTCCCTAGATTCATGTGGACTGAGTTGAGATTTGTAGTGGAGGATGGGAGGAAGGGTCTGCCCTATGCCCCTTACCTCATGTTCATGATTGAGAGGGTCACTGGATTTTATTTTCCGAAGGATGGGATGCATACCGTCTACAAAATTGAGAAGATCTAGCTAGCTGCAACTACTCAGGGAGCGGGGAGCTCTTATGCTCATGTAGATATCCTTAAGTCTTCCCGCTCTAGGTCTCATAGAGGAGGCAAGATGAAGAAGTTTGGCAAGTGGTTGAAGGCAATCTTTGGCAAGTACACCTATGCAGCTGACAGAGCGTATGAGACACAGCTTGAGCAGCGTCAGCAGCATGGACAAGACCTTCCATCACTTTCTCCTATTCCACCTCCTCCATAGTATGACATTTCGAGTCTCTCCGACATAGATTCAGATGATGAGGATGATGATGATGATGAGGAGGAGCAGTAGGGACGAGCAGTAGATTAGGATGAGACTCTAGAGGGATACCATCAGAGACAGGAGCCGAGGCATTCCACATGCTACACCGCCACTACTCACCATCAGGACCATGCACGTATTGACTTCGACGACGATGATGGTGATGGTGGCGCTGAGACTACTGCAAGAGGTGATGATATTGATTGGATGGACATCTAGGGAGATAACGAGTAGGTGTTGATCTTTCTTCTCTTCTTTTTTTGGTGCTTTATGCTAAAGGGGGAGAAAATTAGAGGGGTCAACAACTTTTCGACGCCATGGTCAGCAGCTGCATTTCATGTCCTATTTGATGGGTGTTAGTCCTCACTGAGAGTCTCTCAAAACTCTAAATTGTGAAATAATGCTACTATTTGACTTTTTGTGTATCAGATATGGACATGTATCGTTTGTGTGGATTAGAAGTTATCTTATTGTGCTAGGTTGCATATTTTTTATCTAAGCTAGCTGTGTGGTGCTTGACTCTGTCTTGCTCGTATAGTCAGGTGCGATAGTGCCGCACTCAGCTACAGCAGCAAACACATGTGTGCATAAAATGTCATACACATCACGTATATATTTTCTTGACACAATATGCAGCACCCCATAGAAGCATGGATGTAGGGGGAGCCCCATCACTTTCACTAAAATATGGATTTTGGCTTCTTATGCCAATTTGAGAATTCAGTTCTCTATTCACATACTTAAGGGGAGGCTCTACACCCATGGCTCGAAAATCTCAGTATTTATTTCATATCTTTTGTAAGCCCTAATTGGGTTGTCATCAATCACTAAAAAGGGGAAGATTGAAAGTGCAATCAAGCCCTAGTTATGGGTTTTGGTGATAATGACCACGTAATTAGAGATCTAATGATATTTATCGAGATGACAAACAGGGAATTTATATTCGAGGATGCTACACGAAACGAAAGAGCCCCCAATTATAGATGTAGATGGCTTCAAACTCAAAGAAGGTTTAAATTCTTTTATATATTGAATTTAAGTATAGGAAAAACCACACTATAAAGGGAGGCACAATGCTTAAGCTAATATGTGCCACCAAGTGCTCAAACAACCACAAGCATCGTCAGATTCATAGCCAAGACAGTCTTCACTTCACTATTACCCTTGCTGTCTTGCAAGGTGCAAGCTCCGACTCGCCCGACCCTTTGGGTGTGAGCTCCGACTCACCCGACCCCTTGGGTGCGGGCTCCGACTTGCCCGACCAATTGGGCGCGGACTCCGTCTCGCCCGACCCCAAGGTCACGAGCTCCGTCTCGCCCGACCCCAAGGTTGCAGGCTTCATCTTGCCCGACCCCAAGGTCGCGGGCTCCAGCTCGCCTGACCCTTTGGTTGCGGGCTCTATCTCACCCGACCCTTTGGTCACGAACTCAATTCACCCAACCCCAAGGTCATGGGCTCTGGCTCATCTGACCCTTTGGTCACGGGCTCCGTCTGGCCCGACCCTTTGGTCACAGGCTCCGTCTCACCCAACCCCAAGGTCGTGGGCTTCGGCTCACCTGACCCATTAGTCGCAGGCTCCGTCTCACCCGACCCTTTGGTCGTGGTCTTGTCTCGCCCGACCTGTTGGGTGTAGTGTTTGTTGAGGGCTGGGGGTATATATAGCTTTTCCTTTCCTCGCCAACGGCTATCTACGAATTAAAGTGACTGTTGGGGGCTGGGGGTATATATACATTTTTTGTTCCTCCCCAACGGTATTGAATAAACCAACCTGCTCTCTTCTTCTTCACTTAAGCACGCCCAAAAATAGAGCAGGAGCTCTCTCTCTCTCACTCCAATGTTGACCTAAAGTCCCTAAGCAAATCCATTGATTTTCCCATCAATCCTTGAGGAAAAAGGGTCCAAAACTTGATTAGAGAGCAACTCCATTGATTCCCAAATTGTAAAGAGCACTTGGTTCACGTTTTAACCGGCGGTTATGTTTGTTACTCTTGGAGCTTGGCTCCTAGCTGGCTAGAGCGTTGCCCGTGGAGCTTGCCAACTTGTGTGGCAGCCCCGGGAGGTTTGTAACCACCTCTTGCAATAAGTAAAATCACCCCTCATCTCAAGAGTTCACTCTTTTTACTTGAGAACGAGGTAGGGTTGCACAACCCTAACACCTTAGTGGTATACCTCAACAACGTGAACTTAGGCAAGCCTTGGTGACAAGTTAAACCACAGGATAAATCCTTGTGTCATCTTGTGCTTTGTGTTGCTATACTTGTGTTCTTGTTGTTGTTGAGGTGATTTCTAGGATTAAGGCCGATCTACTTGTGTGTGGTGTTCCCATCATTTTCAGCTGTCGATCTGTGATCTACTACTATGCAGGAAGCTAAGAAATTTACCCGATCTGAATTTCGTTGGAAAGATTTTGAACTGTGAACTAATCTCTCCTGTAGGTGCAGCTATGCCGCACTCACAGAGCGGCAGTGTCGTGGGTGAATTTGACTTCGGTTTGAGTTGAATTTTTACAGGCCTATTCACCTCCCTCTAGACGTACCAGAGATCCTACACTTGGTTTCAAATAGGCCTTCAGTATTGTGTGGCTAACAAGTGGGCCCATGCAAAAATGCTAGTCGTATGGATTAAGGACACAAGTAATTGTAGGTATATGAAATATGAAACTAATATCGAAAGTTGTAGTTCAATGGTAATTACGTGCTAACAGTTATAATTATGTGAAATTAACTCTTCATTTTAACTTAATCTTCAAAGTTAGCCTTTAATTGTTGGCTTAGTAGAACAACAGGTATAGTGCCAAAGCATTGTTGACATATGAATCTAATTTGTAGTTACTCATGTAGAGTTTACTTTAATGAAGATACTTTTGACCCGATGAGTACTCCACGTTGATTAGGAAAAAAAATCCACGATACTTAGTACTGCCTACACGATATTTAGGGCTTGTTCGAATTCTCTCGTATTCATTTTAATCCACATGTATTTGAGTGAATTAGGATGTAAGGGCATGTTTGGTTCCCTGTATGCGGCTCAACCAGGCTCGCAGGATGCAACAACCGAATGTTTGGTTACCTGTGCCGATGTTTGGGCCTGGGCCGCGTGGTGCAAAAAGCGTCCTTCAGCCAGGCTCTGCAGATATGGGGAAATCGAGCGTTTCCCGGTGGCCAGGCTAGCCTGATACACGAGGTGCATGTGGAGAGGCTGCGCGCGGCAAAAAAGTCATCAGCTCAGCGTCGGACCGGACAACCAAACAGCGTTTGTCTGCAGCCTGTTTGGACTGACGTAAGTAACCAAACGCAGAGACCTTGCATGCGGTTCGTCCTGGCCATAGAGAGCCTGGTTCTCTGCTACGAGCCTGGCTTCGGTGGGCAGTGAACCAAACGCGCCCTAAGTTAGTTTAAATTCTATTCCAATCCATTTCAATATATATGGATTGAGGTAGATATAAAGTTGTGCAAACAATCCTTTAGGCCTTGTTTGGATACGTATATATTCATTTCAATCCACATGCGTTGAAGTGGATTAGAATTGAATTACACTAAATTTGATTCTATTCCACTCGAACACACGTGGATTGAAATGAATACATATGCAAAGTCTTACGTGGATTAAAAGAGTGAAGTGATTTATTTCGTCCGTCTTTTTTATTTCCTGAAGTGTCCTCAAGAGTCTCTTCTACTCTGCTTTTGACTTAGGACTAACGGTTCTAATCGTACGAGTTAAAACATAAGTGTTTGTACGTGCAATAATGATACAAAGTTCAATACCAATAAATATCTATATCTATACTTATATATAATAATAATGAGGTAAAATTTTAGCTCATTTTTTTTTTGTCTATTCTTTTTTTTGGGTCCATCTCCTTTTAACTATCAAACAATTAAGAGTTTCTTTCGCCATACGTATATATAAACCCGTGCCCGTACAAGTTAGAATAGTTTTTGTCTAGCGCGATACAGAGTCTGATTCCAAAACACAAGAAAAAGGAAACGTTACGAGTGAATTGTGAATATTCGTTTTATATGCAAAGACATGAGATAGAGTTCAGGTACAATATGCTCGGAAGATAAAACAGAAACAAAAAGGAAAACGAAATATGTCAGAAAAAAGGAAACGTTACGAGTGAATTGTGAAACAACAGGAAACAGAGACGAGAAGCACATATGATAGAGTTCTGATATATAGTGTGTGTTTTGCAAGAGAGAAAGAAACAAAGAAGGAAAAGGAAATCAAATGCTTTCTTTTTTTTCCTTATTGGGTTCCGTACGTGAGGTCTCATGGAAAGTGTTGCCCCTGCTTCTTGGACTCCCGGTGATGTCCCGTGGCTCTCAGGCTGCCCTTTTCGTGTTTTTTTTTGTTATTTCTCGATGAAGTAACTCCATTTATAAAAATAAAATCATAAATACAAAAACTTTGACCCTTATTTAATAAATAAATATTTCTATTACTAATAAGTTGTTGATATTAATTAAGAATAAATTATTATTGTGATATAAATTAGCTGATGGCCTAACTAATCAAACCGTAAACTAAAATTTTGAGCAGTTTGCATCTAATCTAACCAAAACAAATGTTTTTTCAAGTTGTCCGCACATACCAGTGCAAATCTCTAAGCTATCCGCATATATCAGTGCAACTTTCAAAAAGGGGTGACGTGGAAACCGAGTCACGATGACAACTACTTTAATAAGATATTAAAATTACATATTTTTATGTATCCTTATTATAAGAAGTCATGAAACTTGATATCTAACTCAGCAAACGGATAGTATGAAAACTAAAGTTATGATTCACTTGCGAGTAAATATTTTGTGTCCTACAATGAAAGAAAAAACTATCAAAGTTGTATTTTAATTCAATACAGAATTCATATGACATTATTATATTGTTGCCAATATTAATTCATATTATGGATACCATGGTCATCATAAAATAAAGTATAGTTTTTATATTTTATAAAAAGATTAAAAAATAGATATATAACATTGCGATCCTTGTTTTCATTGACGAGCCAATTCGTTTATGATTGCTGCAGCAAGCAGTCACAACATCAAAAGTAGCTGTCGTGGCCGCTGTAGTTGTGCAACAATGTGAAGCAAATAGGTCGAATGTTTGGTATTTTTTTTTCTCCCGTTGCAACTTATGGACATGTTTGCTAGTTAAACACAAGTGAACCCTGCATATGTGCATGTTTGCTTGTATACTCTTATAGCTTTTTTTCGCGAACGTGCAATCATGCGCGTGATTCATAAGAGGAAGGTATACTCTTACGGCTAGAAGAGACTATTGATGATTCTCATAGCAAGAGGAAGGTAATACCAAAATTTTGGCTCTGTTCGCTTGTCTTATAATTCGTACATTTTGGCTTGTCTTTTCAGCTGGAATAGTATTTTTCTTCCACAACAAATTAGTCAAAACAATATTTTAGGTTGTTTTTTCAGCGAAGCGAATGGGACCTTTGTCTATCGATGTCTATGTATTTAATTTGGATCAAAAGGAGTAATTGCGTGGAAGAAACAGGTATACAGAATTATCAATGGATAGGTCCAAGCACAGAGCATCGCTTTCATTCATGTATTAAGGCCTCGTTTAGCCCCGTTTAGTTCTAAAAAATTTTGGCTTTTGACTATTGTAGTACTTTCGTTTTTATTTGGCAAAAATTATCTAATTATGGACTAATTAGGCTTAAAAGATTCGTCTCATGATTTCTCGGCTAACTGTGCAATTAGTTTTTTTTCCATCTACATTTAGTACTCCCTGCATGTGCCGCAAGATTTGATGTGACGGGTACTATACAAAAAATTTTGGTTTTTGGCTTCAACTAAACGGGCCTTAAGTCCTTGTGATTATGTACATTCAACTTTTTTAATTGGTTTGGATTTGAAGCTTCTTCCTTCTCCTCAAGTCACGTTCACATATAAACCTATCAACTCCCATCCCAGGCCACACTAGACACCACACACCACTCGCAGAGCCAGGCATTGCACTTGTCTTGCACAAGCTCGGAGGAAGCCCTCGCCCCGCGGCGGACGGAATGCGCCTGCGCCTGCCCCAGTACGCCTCTCTCACTCCCCTCCCCCGTTCCTTCTCCCCGCTCCGTTCGTCAGATCGTCTCTTGGGACGGGCGCCACGCACTCGGTCCACGCAGGATCTGAAGGCACGCACTGCCTTTTCAGTTTCGTTTCCTTTGCTTTTCTTGGCGACACGCATCCAAGAAAATCTGCAGAAATCAGGCAAATTGGGATTTGGGCCCAAATCTATCCTGATACAGTCAGTTGGTAGACTGGTAGCTGATTGGCCGCGTGATTCGAGCGCCAATATTTGCCCAATCAGTAGCCTCCGCTTGTTGAAATCTTTGTCCGGTGTGGACTCGGTGGTTGAAACCCGTCGCCTGATTACTTGGGTTGTTTTCCTTGCTGTTGAGCTTTGTGATATGAAGCGGCGATTTGTTCATTGCATTTTGGAGCTTTTACTGCCTGGTGAGCGAAACGATTATATCTTCTATTTGGAGTTTCAGCTACTGGGGTGTCGTTTCTACATTGCAAGATTTGTCGGTGTTAGTATTCGTACGCACATAATTCTATTCAGATGGACATACTACACACATCTGAGAATGCAATCTCTAAACTAAAAAAGAAAGAAAGAAAAAAGATAGTGAGATATTGCTAAAATCCTTGGCCTCAGCTGTGCAGCCACTGAGTTGATGTTCTCGAATTACTTCTCTTTCCTGTCCAAATTGGAGCGTTACACCTTACTCCGGCCAATAGTTTAAGTAAATTCTACTGCTCTAAGGAGCCAGTAAAGTATGGTGTTACAAGCAGCGGCAATTAACCTGTTTTGTAGATCTGTTGATAAATTGTCTGAAATCTCAGAGAAATTACTTGAAATCTGGCATTCTGTTGACCATTCCAATTCTCCACGTTGATGATGTTGGTATCTTGAAATTTTTGTAGTAACCAGTTAGCAATTCAACAAAATGTGCATGTTTCATTGTTAAGCGCCTAGTCTTGCTTTATTTTATTTCAGAAGCAAAACAGACTGCTGAGTAGTTGGACATTCTAGTAAATAAATTCTTATAGTTTAAGCATTAGTTTGCTATTTGAATGCTTTGCTAACACTGAACGTATTGCAGGTGAACATTCTGCTCTGATGGCAAATCAGTATTACGCTACCAGCAGCCTCGTGGTTGGGTATGCTCTGTGCTCGAGTTTGCTCTCAATCATCAACAAATATGCCGTGACAAAGTTTGGTTACCCTGGCCTCCTAACTGCTCTACAGTACTTGACATCTGCCGCTGGTGTTTGGATCCTTGGAAAGCTAGGCTTTCTCACCCATGACCCCTTCAAATTGGAGACTGCAAAAAAGTTTGCACCAGCTGCTCTTGTCTTCTACCTAGCCATATTCACCAACACAAATCTCCTCTTCCATGCCAATGTAGATACATTCATAGTTTTCAGATCCTTGACCCCACTTTTGGTTGCTATTGCCGACACAACTTTCAGGAAGCAACCATGTCCTTCAAAGTTCACATTCCTATCCCTTGTGGTCATCTTGGGAGGAGCAGTTGGCTACGTGATGACAGATTCAGCATTCAGCCTCACAGCATACTCATGGGCGCTTGCGTATCTGGTGACCATAACAACTGAAATGGTGTACGTCAAGCACATTGTGACAAACCTGGGGCTCAACACCTGGGGCTTTGTGCTTTACAACAACCTTCTTTCATTGATGCTGGCCCCGATCTTTTGGTTCCTTACAGGGGAGCACAAGTCAATCTTTGCAGCGATGGAATCAAGGGGCGAAGGCTGGTTTCACCTGGACGCCTTTGTAGCAGTGGCATTGTCATGCGTGTTTGGGTTACTCATTAGTTTCTTTGGTTTTGCAGCGAGAAGAGCTGTATCAGCAACCGCATTTACTGTGACCGGGGTTGTGAATAAGTTCCTCACCGTGGTTATCAATGTCATGATCTGGGACAAGCATGCAACTGCATATGGTTTGGTTTGCTTACTGTTCACTATTGTCGGTGGAGTACTCTATCAGCAATCAGTTACCGTGAAAGGAAACAGTGCAGCGCAGCGTGAGCTGGTACCCGAACAACCTAAGGAGGGCAATGGTAGCAAAGAGTTTGATGAGGAGAAACAAAGATTAGTTTCTTCAGCTAAATAATACAGTGCACGAATCACTTGCATTGATAGGATTCGTTTGCAGATTTGTTGTTTGGCCTTGAATAGGCTCATTTTTGTGTCTGACCCTTGAAACGAATCAACCATGAGGGGATACTAGTGGAAGTAGTACTTGCGTCAACTGCTGTCGTTGTTGAATTTCACCAAGATTGCAATATTTTGTTCACTACTGATACGCAGGTTTGCTACTATAGCTGATAAAAGCGGTTCTGGATATGGCATATTTTCTTATGTGTCTGACGCCTCTCAGTTTTTCTACAATAAATATTGCTATTCTAGCATGTAATTTACAGTGTTTGATGCAGTCCTGTGGCACCCCTCTCCTTGTCATACATTTCAATGCCTATTTCTGTGCAATTATTTTCCCTTTAAAATTAGCAAGTATGTTGTCAAAATTGTTAGACAGTACTCCCTCCACGTCCCTAAAGGAAGTCCTTTTGGGCATTTGACACGGTCACTAAAAACAAACCACTATTTTTTGCTATAAAATATAGTTAATATATACTTCTATAAAACTATATTTTCAAGATGAATCTACTTACATCACTTTCATATTTTTAAACTCGACCCAAAAGAATTTATTTATAGTTAAAGTTTAAAATGTTTGACTTAAGACAACTCAAAACGACCTCCTTTAGACTGTCTTCAACAAGGAACACAATGAGCATCCAAACCCAAAATGAGTAGTAAGAGACATAAAATCAGTCTCCAATATAGTACCTATACGGGAGACCTATTTTGAGCTGTTTGAGAGGCACAACCCAAATATGGGCATCCTCTCTCCTGTAAATCCATTTGCAGAAAGCATTCTTTTTTGTGTCTTGTTGTTGGAGAAGATGTCGAATATGTATTGAACTTTTGCCTGTAGCGCTACCCAAAGAACGAATATGTCTTGGGTGTTGTTGTTGGAGATAGCCTTAGGAACATAAAGGGATGGTGCTGTGGGTATTTCCTGTGTTCTAATCTGTGCCTCTGTAAGGTTTTCAGGCCTAGTTTTTCTTATAAACTAGGTCAATTATATTCTTCTTAATTGAAAGGCAGAGCTCCCGTCATCACTTTAAAAAAAAGGAACATGGAGGGAGTACATCTATCCTTTTCAATCTTTGTACGATGGCTGCTTCACACGTTTTTTACACGCAAAACAAAATGTAGTTGGAGGTATGCCCTCCTTGCTATCTGAATGAGCATCTTAAGGCTATCTCCAACAATACCATCTAAAATACAAGACTTATTCGTACTTTAGGTAGTGCTATAGGCAAAAGGCTTAATACCCATTCGGCATCTTCTCTAACAATAAGACCCAAAAAAGAATCCTTTCTGTAAATACGTTTCTAGGAGAGAGGATACCCATATTTGGGTTGTGTCTCTCAGACAACTCAAAATAGGTTTCCTGTATAGGTACTCTATTAGAGACTAATTTTGGGTCTCTTACTATCCATTTTGAGTGGGGGTCTCCTTATTGGAGACAATGGACAGGAGAATTTCATGCTTAGGAGCAACAACAAGAAGACGTTCATGAATGAACAAAAATTAGATGTGCACTTGTACGCACTACATGTTGGATGAAATTTTTCAGGAAATTCAATTCTTTCCGCCGCAAATTTGTGGAATGGAAGTAAGCATATGCCTGCAGATATTTACTCAACATGCGGGCCAGAATATTTGCAGACTGAGCGGAGCAAAGAAACATTGGAAAAATATTTTTCGGCGGCAAAAATATTTGAGGTCACCGCTTACAGTTACAGAGCACTATGTAAGACATCTGGAATGTCATTGTGTACGCTCCTGAGAACACAAAGAAATGCTCCGCTAATCATCTGGAATATCCATTGTTGATTCTCATGTCAAACTGAATTGGAACATTGGAAACCAATGTGGTGCTCTTATCGCTTGGGCTTATTTGACTAATAAGCCATGGCTGAAAATACTGTTGACTGATTTGGTGTGAAAGAAAAATACTGTTCGCTGGTTGAAAATACAGCTTATAAGCCAAACAAGCCCAAACGAACAGGGTGATGATGCTCCTCTTACTTAGCACTGTTTACTTAATGGCAGAACCCTATAAAATTATTATCACTAGTAGCCCTTTATTTTTTTTAGAAAACCAAGAAGATTTCTACTGTACTCGCTATCTTTCTCCACAACGTTCGAACCAAACTTCATTATCGAACAGCAACAAAATTACAAAGCTTCAAAATTTCATTACTGAACAGCAACAAATTGCAAAGTTTTGAAGCGTAGACACCTTGCGTGCAGAATTATGCACAGGTAAAGGCTGTTAGAAATTCCCTTCTCTGGGCCCACCTTGTGTCAGATCTTTTGGCACTAATGACATGTAATGTGGACTAGACTTGCATGATCGGACTAGGAACCAGAAGAAATCGTATTCTCAGAATGAACAAATGTTATTCAGACAATCCAGTTCTTCCCAAAGCAAAACTGCACAAGCAAAATCATATGCCTGCAGATCGCAAACTGTGGGCTCAAATATTCATTTACCCAACACAAGACTCAACTGACTTGCAATGTATACATTAACCATTTGTGGCCAGTAAAACATTTGGAACATCTATCACCGTGTAAGCTCCCAAGGCCCTGTGCGTGTGTTTCTATCTAGACCCGCACAACCGAAACTTCAGAGAAAGAAAGAATCCAAATGAAAGGAACGATACTCTGTTCCTGTTAGCAACAACGGAATATCTCAGAATATACAGGGCAGAAATGGCATCCTGTCTCTCCACGTTTGTTGGTTTCCTGATTTGCAGACGGTTCAACATCCACATATACCACCAGATCTTTGGAGCCAAAATTAAGAAGCAAGTGTTCTTTCACATCAATGTACAGATTATGTTTCTGGTGGCATGTTTGCGTAGAGGAATGTGTAGAAGAGTTCCACTTCAGGCATACTTCGGATGATCTGAATGTGTTTGTTCTTGTTTGGCACCTCAAGCAATGGGGAACTCAGGTGACCAACTTTGGGCAAGAGCGTTGCTAAGGGCAACCCCAATCCTGGAGTTACAATCTGCACACCCAGATCCTCTACCACCACTTCCGCAATCTTCCTCAATGACCTCTCCATGATATTTCTGAAATCATCACTGCAATAACACAGATCCAAATGGTTATGTAATATACTCATGGAAGCAACCACAGGCACCAAGGAGGCAACCACAGACAAGCCATTAATTCCAGACATACTAAAAACTAATGATTCTGTGCATTTCACAACATCTTTACAATCTTCTCTTGCAATTTGCAACATAGTAACCGTCTCAATGGGGAGGGTTCCTTGCACGTGGTTGTTATCATCACATAGATATGATATACTGATATGATATTTTCCATATCACCATTTCATTCACAGAAAGGAAAGGCAATGCACACCAAAACTCCACCCTTAAATACAAAGGACCTTTGTTGCTCCATAGTAGATTAAAAAATAATGTTAAATGCTACCAATGCAGTTTGGTAAATACTACACAGGAAGTTGATAATAGCATGGCATAGATAGCTATCTACTGTAGCATCTGCTTGTATCTGCTTTGACTCTTTCATTTTGAATCCCCATACATATATAGTACAAAAGCAAAACTAACAAATTACGCCAATACAAATCACATGGCATATGACAAGGATCAGAGTAAACACTATGCAATCTAATAGGCAATAATAGTAGTAGTAATGAATTCAAAGCTAACTGATGAAAGGAAAAAAGAAAAGAAGAAAACTGGTCATACAACTGATTGAGCAAAGAAAAACTACATCGTTATGATGCAAATCATGAACTTGCAATAACTGAACAGAGCTCAATGCAATATGCCAATATTACCTTGCCAGTACTATTCGTGTCTCAGACATTAGTTGGTCTAGCTTTCTGAAATCGTTTAGGAGTGATGAATCATCAAAGCCACTACTGGACACAGCCATCAACTGTGCATAAACAGGGGGATTCTCAGGCACAAGATAGTTTATCCATGAGTTATCTTGACAAAGACCCATGAACGTGTCCAATATTTGTAATACTGTCTGCAATACTTGGTCCATGTTCATTTGGTCTTTCAGTTGCTTCCTGCAAAATTTTCACATGTCAGTACTCAGTATCACTAAGGCCTTGTTCGGTTACCACAAATCCTGGCCAGAACGATTCCTGGCATGCGGTTTCTTTCAATATTTTATATAGAGCGGGAACTATTCCTAGCCAAGAACGGCCGGGAATGGCGTAACCGAACGCCGCCTAAGGGGAAATACACAACCAGGAAGGCAGGAACAAATTTCCTGAAGGTAGCCAGATGGTTACTTCTGGGAACCAGCCAAAGCGGCCATGCAATGTATCACTAATTTGGGGCAGATGTTAGCAGATACCCTTATGAACATTGTACTAAGAATCGTAAACTGTTTAAGACACAAATTGAATATGATGGAACGAAATCTAAACTAAGAAACGAGGTAGCTGGAAAACCACTGGTAGCCAGCTCGTTGACAGGCACTTAATGGTATAATGTTCACAGTTGGATTTCCAAGAAAAAAGAGGAAATGAGATATTGTGTACCAAACTAGCTAATTTATGCTGAATACAGAAGTGTGGATACTCTTCATAGCTCAGTTCACACGAATTTCAGCATGTAAAATAAACAAGCATATTGCTAGAAAAATAGATGCATATTCCATGATTTATTGAACATGCTGGTAACAACTATCATAAGGATAGGAGAAGATATATTTACTCTTTTAGGACTTCTGTTGCTGCGCGTTGCATTTGCGTTATGAATGCAGTGATTTTGTCAGTGACAAGATAATCAGCCATTGCAAGGAAGCTCTTGTGTCCATTTTCACTAAAGGTGTCAGATTCTGTCTACAAAAGAAGTGAGACATTTCCATGTCAGGAAGCAGCTTGAAACCAAGTTAAGTTAGTGTTTCTAACATAATTTCAATTATTTAACCATCTAGAGTGCAGGTATCAATAACTTGAGCAAGAAACAAATGAAAGTAGTTCAAATGGAAATGCTTGAGCATAGAATGTGGAGCCTGGGGCAAAGATCTACCTGTAACTGTGCACCATTGGTACCCCGGGCAATATCCAAGTAGAGATGCCTGCCTAAGATGGTGACCTGAACTCTAACATACAAGCTAAGCAATGTCATTGCCCACATTGAAGAAACTGTCTTTGTGAAACCTAAGAAATTGGAGAAGCCGCAAAAACAATAACATCATTAGAAATGCATATTTATGATTATAGACAATGAAAAGATCCAGCAAGTCATGCATAGCACAGAATAGAAAAGATAAGAAATACCATACTCTTAATTTTAATCTCCTCCCAAGTATCATACTTCTCCTTTGGTGTCAGCGCACTTGAGTCTACCTTCCCTCGCCGTAGCTTGTCAGTCAATTTCGAAATATCCAGCTCACTCGTTATCTTATCACTGAGATGGTGCATGGCCAAAGGCAATGTGGTGGTGTCGCAGATCCTCTTCACCTTCTCAAAGTGCGCCTGGAGCCTACAATAAAATGGAAGCATTCAAAAGAATTAGAATGCAAGCTGGTTTACTAAATATGGTGGCACTTGCTTATTCTGAAACAGGAGCAGTTTCTATGATTAATACTAGTTCAACAGAAGAAACAAAAAGTGGACTTGATGTTTCTCCAGCAAATATTTGCCCTATCACGCAATTAACGTTAACATGTAATGGTGCGAGCTATGACCATTCAAATCCATGAGCAACATGCGACGAATGATCTAAATAAGGTGGGCGTGGGACGAGAATCTCTCTCAGCTGGTTTACCATAATAAAGGATGTGTAAAACAAGTGAGCTTATCTATACTAAAACAAGAGCGAAGTTAGCATCGTTCTTGTCCAATTCAGCTGCGAATTGAATCAGCCCTCAACCCAATCGAGCGCAAGAGACACTAGACAAAATCCATGCGGAGCCCCAGGCTCAGCTTTGTGAATTGGGGGCAAATTCCCCTCTCAGGCAGAGGCAGGCAGCGGAGCAATCAAGAACAGGAGCGCGCAGCCCCAAGGGCAAAGGCAATGCAAGAAGTAGCAGTAGAGAGAAACCCAAGTAATCCAGCCTTGGGCGTGGGGAAGTAGAGTAAGCTCTTACTGGTTCTTGACAAGGTCCTCGGCGGTCCGCTCCTCCATGGCGCGCAGCTGCTGGACCCGCACGAGCTGGGCGCGGCGCGCGTCGTAGAAGCGGTAGGCGGCGTACCCCACCCCGGCGACGCCCAGGGAGACAAGGATCTTCCGGCGGTGCCGCGCCCAGAACCCCCTGCACGCACGCACGCCACCCGGAAAGGGAACGCCGTCAGGCAATCCGCCGAACGCCTTGCTGGTAGGCCGCGGGCGAGCCGAAATCCACGAACCCCCGGTAGAATCACTCACCTTGCCGAGGCCAGCATGGCGGCGGGGGTTGAGGTCGCGAGGGCGAATCCGGCGACGGCGACGGGGAGGCTGGGTTGGTCTGCCTGCGGTGGTCGGGATCAAGAAGGCATGGAGGACTGGAGGAGGGGCGTTGAGAATTGAGACTTGGTGGAGACTGAAGAGACCGGATTCCAGACTAGCCTGCTTGTACGAATACGATTCCTCCAGGCGGGGTAAACGCAAAAGAAGCGAGGGCGAAGAGAAATGACCGTGGTCGTGTATGTGGGTCCACCTGTCGGCGGGGTGCCCTGGCCCGAGACCCCAGCCTCTTCTCTCTTCTACAGTGCCGCAGGTTTGGATGCCCTCGGACTTCAATTTTCAAGGATAAAAAAAAAGATGGGACAGGTCAACATCTATTTGATTTTGAAAAAAAAAGAATTGGGTGGATCAGTCAATCCTATAATTAAGGGTGTTCATTTAGACGAAAAACATAGAAAATGGAATTGTCGCCTCCGAGGAATACTCTCTCTATTGTTTTTTTTATAAGACACAGCTTGACATGGTATAAAATCTTTCAAATTACACTCTACTTATAAACTTATGATAACTAAATAATATGTATTATAATTATAAATCTAACCGTATCAAAATTACATATTGAACACATCCTCTCTAATCGAAACTCTATTTCTAGCTGCAAAAACGATAAACATTTTCTTTATTCGAATGACAACACTATATACATGAGTTATATCCATGCCGTTTAGCCTGAAAAAAGTAATACTCTTAAATTTTAGAATAAATTAAAAAATCATGAGCCGTGTCAGCTAGTATCGTGCCAAGATGCTTTATGAAGCGATGCATCATGAGTTTATTCTATGAATTTTGATGGAATTAACCCACTCCTCATGCATATACTAATTATTAGCCTGTGAGGAATGAAATGATGATGGATCAACTCATTCCATTTCATAAAAACCAAATTTAAAAAGTAAGGAGTGAGAAAAAAACTAAAATCTACCTCATTTCTCAAAACAAACCCACACGAGATTACCATAGAACGTTCTGACGAGGCCCAAAATGGCCTTTTCAAACTCGGCCTTGTTTTGATGAAGTATACATATATGAGCTTTTTACCTATATGGCCCTGGATAAAATGCGTCTTTCTTGTATGGCCTTTTTTTTTTGAACTTATCTGTATGGCCCGAAAACAAAATTTTCTTCCTTCCATGGCATTCTGTCAAGTCTATTAGGGTATTCTGTTAGTTTGCCCACTAGTTGACATGCGAAATATCCAAATTACCCTTCTGCTCTTTGTCTTGGTACCGCCTCATCCGACCCAGACCCAGCGGGCAGAAAGATAGGGAGACCGAGCATGTGAAAATAGAGGATGGGGGAGGGCGCCGCCGCCGCCGCCGGCCAGGGGCCGCCGCCGGCCAGGGGCCGCCGCCGGCCAGGGGCCGCCGCCGGGATCTCTAGCCCCAGATCCACCGGATCCACCTCCGCCTGGCCCCACTCCCAGCGTTTGTCGCCATGGGGGAGGCACCGCCGCCCGGCTAGTGGACCGCGCGCGGCCTGGGCTGGTCCAAAGAAGAGGGCACGTGTCAGGGACTGTCTAGTAGTGGGCTGGCATGGACGACCCATGCAGGCCCAAGACGACAGGGCATGTGCATTACAAAGGAAGGCAAGGAGCAGCCATCCAGGGCATCAAAGAATTAATCAGAAGTCTAATGTTTATCTTCCTCCCCATGTAGCTCTCTCTCTTCTCCTACCTCCAGCACCTTCTAGAATCTTCTAGTACCTTTCTTCTAGTTTTGATTCCCCTGCTTGCTGATTCCAGACCTTCCTCCCCTGAGGTCTTATATCCTGCTACCTCTGAATCGAGTTGTCAGTGAACCAATCGAGTGTGGTTGCCAACAATCGGTATCAGACATAGTCGATTCTCGATATATATCACCATGAGTCCACTCGACCACAAGCTCATCCTCGACGCTCTGGCCAAGCTGTTCGATGACTTTGACGCTTGGTGGAAGCACCGCTTCTCTGACACCTAGGCCAGACATGAGACCTCTCAGGTCATTTCTGCTCCAACCTAGGCAGCGGCCACCGGAACCGCTGTTGGAGCCAACAACTGGGGCGGTCTCTTTGGTGGAGACGATGACTCCATCGCTGTGGATACTGATGCACCAGTGGTGGCTGACAACTAGGGAGGTCTCTTCGAAGGGGACGACGTCTCCATCGCCACCGACCAGATCCGCAATGATGCCAGCGCCAACGGGAATGACCTCACCTTCTCCGTCCCCGACACGCTCATCCACGTCAACTAGGGCCGCGCCACGGGCCCATCATCATCGACCGCCCCACCATCGTCGACCCCGCTGCCCTCTAGGAGCTCGTGTCCCCGCCTCTGGACGACTTCACCCAAGCCTTCGGCGCTTCAACCTCTAAGCCGCTCGGCCCCACGTCTAAGTGTGTCTCTATCGCGCTCAGTTGTAGGGTCAAGATGGCAGACTAGAGGGGGGTGAATAGTATTTTCTAAATTTAATCACACCGGCTAACCGAAACAAATGCAGAATTAAAACAATCGGTCTAGCCAAGACTACACCCCTCTATCTATATTCTCTAGCACCTTGCAAAGATCCTAATTAAGCAACTAAGGTGCCAAGCTAGCTAAAGCTCACCTATCCAATTCTAGGAGCAATATCACACAAACCTATGTCCCTAGTATTTTCCACATCGGGGAGCTCCTACACAATTCTAGTAAGCAAAAGCACAAAGCTCCTAAGCTCACTAGCAATGCTCAATAACAAGGCAACCAATGCCAAATTAGAGAGCGCAAATACTTAGCTACACAAACTAAGCAATGTGACTAATAAGGTTACACAAACCAAATTAGCCACGCAAGGGAGCTACTTCTATGCTACACAAGCAAGAAGGTAACTAGTGAGCTACACAAGCTAACTAATTACAAGAGCAACTACACAAGCACAATGTACATGAAAGTAATTACAAGCTTATGTAAGGGGATTGCAAACCAACGGGAAGAACAATATTAACACAGTGATTTTTCTTCTGAGGTTCATGTGCTTACCAACACGCTACGTCCATGTTGTGTCGACCGGTCACTTGGTGGTTCGATGGCTAATTGGCATCACCCGCCAAGCCCGCACGTCGGGCACCGCAAGAACCTACCCCGAAGTTGAGGGTAGCTCAATGACACGCTCAACTAGAGTTGCTCTTCATGGCTCCCGTGGGGCGAGCACAATGCCCCTCACAAAGCTCTTCTCCGGAGCACCACACAAGCTTCTTGCGGGCTTCAACTGAGACCACCACCAAGCCATCTATTAGGTGGCAATCTCCAAGAGTAACAAGCACCACCGGCTTGCAACTCGATCACCTAGTGCCACTCGATGCAACCTCATGATGCAATCGCACTAGAATCGCTTACTCACACGATCGGATGAACACTATCAAGCTCAAGTGAGTTAGAGGGCTCCCAAACACACCTACACAAGCCACCAAGGCTCAAGGGTGCTCCACTCTTGGCCAAAGGCTGATCAACACTTCTATTTATAGCCTCATGGGCTAAATAGCCGTTACCCCTTCACTGGGCAGATTTTGGGACGACCGGACACGCAGGTCGTGTGCACCGGACATGTCTGGTGGGGCGACCGGACACGTCCGGTCGTTGCATCCAGTCACTACTTGACCGCCACGTGTCCCATTCAAACAAAGTAGCCGTTGCCACCCTACGGCCCTCTCTAACGCGCTATGACATGATGCATTGGATGCACTATAGCGAAGTGATCGGATACAGGAGGGGTAGCGTTCGGTCGAGTCTAGAGAGCTCCTAAAGCCGCTCAACTATGACCGGACCATCTGGTGTGGCTAACCGGATGCGCCCCTACGTCCGGTCCTCTCTGGTCCAACACCCGTACCCCACATCACCATGACCTGACGCTAAACAATGATTGCTCAGCGTCCGGTCACTGCTATGAGCCAGAGTCCGGTCACCTCGGCATCTTTGCCCATGCCTGGCTAGAATACCAGACACGTCTGGTATCGATATTGGACGCGTCCGGTCACGTCGGGAACACTACCGCCTGAGTCAGATACCGAATGCGTCCGGTCCTCATGTCGGACGCATCCAGTCACCCCATGACTAGTGCATTCACCTCCTTTTCTTCACCAACTTCTTCTCTTTTGCAAATGTGCCAACACCACCAAGTGTACAATACCTTGTGCACGTGTGTTTGCTTTTCACAAGTATTTTTCAAGGAGTTAACCACTCAACTTGCCACGCCACTCGATCCTAGCAATGATGCAAAGTTAGATCACTCGAGTGGCACTAGATGACTGATATGCAAATAAGTTTGTCCCTCTTGATAGTACACCCATCTATCCTAAACCTGGTCAAGCACTTCTCTACACAACCTATGACCGGTGAAATGAAATGCCCTAGGTTATACCAACTTCTCCATTGTTGATGCAACACATGCACCAACCAATCACCAAATGATATGATCCACTTCATATCATCACGTGGCCGTATTGGTTCATCGATCTTGACCTCACTTGCTTTTCACCGTTGCCTTCGTCCATCAGCTCCAAGTCTTGCTCAAGCTTCACCGCTACGTGGTCCATCGCTCCAAAGCCTCCAACTTGCCCTTCACGCTTGCAACCGGTCCATCAAGCCAAGTCTTGTCCTGATCTTCTCCACCTTAGTCACATGACTCAATGTCATGAGCTCCTTCATCATCACATGTGTGAGCTTTACAACATCTCTGAGCCATTTCCACCTCCATGGCATATGTTTCTCACACATATGTACCTATGGACTAATCACCTATGTATCTCATATAAACACAATTAGTCCACCTAGAGTTGTCACTCAATTACCAAAACCAAACAAAGACCTTTCAATCTCCCTCTTTTTGGTAATTGATGACAACTCTACAAAGATATGGAAATTAAGCTCTTTTGGATTCATGTTCCTTGCCCAAGCAATTTTACCATGTGTAAATGATTTTGGACAAGTACCACAAACCCGAAATGGTAGCATTAGCTCCCCCCTACATATGTGCTAGAGTGTTTGGTTTGAAGCTCGCACATATGCATAGATTGAAATTGTGGGAGAGTAATTACTACCAAATGATGCTAAGGTGTATAGAATAAACCTTTAAAGTGTGATACCAATCGGAGTTGCACTTTTAACACCATCCTTAGCACCATGAGTAGCTAGACAATAAAAATACTAGAAACCCCGTGAGATCAACATTATAAGCAAGGTTCTAGTACCACGTGTAAAAATACAAGTCTAGCTACCATCCTATTCATGCTAGTTATCAAATCATCATTCAAGTTCTACAACTAGCATACACCACACAAGCATGCATATCAAATTTAAAAAATTTATGCAATGCAAGCAAGCACATGACTATGCACATATCAAATGCAACTAATCAAAGTTCATGAGCTTGCTCCCCCTACTTGTGTGCTTCTCTTGTGCAAGAATTTTGATCCATCTCTTTTCTTCAATGTTGCCCCCTCTTTATCCATGTCCATGTACAACCTCTACTTCTTTGTCTCAATCTCTCCCAAAGCTTTCATATCTTTGTCATCAATTTCCATAAAAGGTGTGCTTCTCATTGATGCAAAGGTTTGTATTTGGGGTAGATGGTTGAGGCTTGAATCTTGCATTTTTTATGAACATCACTTGATTGTTGGAATGACACCACTTGTAGCCCTTGAGATACCACACATAGGATCTTCGGCCTTGATACCAATTTGTGGGACACCTCCCCCTATGTCATAGCATAGGTCATCCATTTGATAAACTTGAGCTCTTATAGGTGAGGGATGCATTCTTCATTTGATGATCACTTAAAGTTGAGGATCACTTGTGGAATCATCGTCTTGCATGATTGATACCATGTGTAGATGTGATACCACTTTGAAAGAATTTTCTAGTATGGAACCACTTGTTGGATTTATCAATAAAAACTATTTCTTGAACATTTGCTATCTTCATGAGTACCACTTTGTCAGATATCACTTGTGAGTTGATCTAGATATCAC
Organism: Miscanthus floridulus; assembly: GCF_019320115.1. Taxonomy (NCBI): domain Eukaryota; kingdom Viridiplantae; phylum Streptophyta; class Magnoliopsida; order Poales; family Poaceae; genus Miscanthus; species Miscanthus floridulus. The sequence goes on along the minus strand of NC_089582.1, from coordinate 84,817,418 downwards.
TTGTGTATTCCACTTGATAGGTCAATTGAGTGTAGACACCACTTGAATCAACCAAACTAGATATCCATTTGCATTGTTGTCTTGTGCTTGTACTCTTATCACTATCATGAGCTTCTATGGTTGGCTTGAACTAAATTTATTTGCCTAAGATTCCAAGTCCAGTTTGAACCCTCTCTAAGCTTCTTCACGCTCATTTGGAGGTTATCTTATCGAGGTTGTACTTATCACTTGTTGGCAATCTAAATTAAATCAAGTACTTGGGTTCACTAGCTCATGAACAAATTCATATACTAACCACTAGATAAACTAATCATTCAAGCAATAGTGGTAGGCTATGAATTTAAACATTTCATTTGTTATGCATGACCCTATGAAGCATTTACTATATGCACTAATTGCATACTAGTAAGGGATGAAATGATCATGCACATTACAATGATACCTTTGCTATGTTGGAGTAGAGGATAGTCACATAGATTCCAATTTATTACTCCAATAGCAATGTGAAGTACAATTATAAGCTTGACGAAGACCAATCATGAATAATGAAATCCATTCTTCACCCATATGATTTGAGAACCACTAATATGATCAAGTGCACTATCTTGTTGTGGTTAGCTTGTTTCATCTTTTGATCTTTGCTTGCATGAGAGAACTATTTGGAATACCACTTGAATTACCATGACTAGCTCTCTTTTGGGTGTTGTTTGCTTTTCTTGATCAAACCTATTGATTGCTTCAACTAAGCATCTCAAATATTTCTCGGATCACCACTTCCATGTTAGCCTTCCAAGTACCACACTTGGTTTACCTACACATAGGCGGCAAGCCCCTACACTAGGGAGAAGTGACCTCTCTCCAAGAATCATTCTTGACACTCACTTGAAATGAAGTTGTTGATTGACCCAAGTGATGGACTTAATTTGATGAGTAACTTTGATTCCTTCTTTAAGTCCTTTTCTTTCTACTTGTTTAAGTCCTTTTCTTTCTACCAAATGATTTTCAATAGTCACTAGAACTTAAACTTCATCTTCATCTTGAGTTTGATCTTGATCTTTCAATTTGAGTACCAAATGTGTGCAAAGTATACTTCACAATCAAATGACCTTGTACTCTTTGCTTGTTATGCTTCTAGATCATCTCAAAACCAAATTTAGGTACCTCAAACACTTATAAATATATTTCCAACTTGAGGACCTTTCAATCAAAGTGACTCCAAATAAATCCAATAATTGTCACTTTTCTGGCAGATTCTGTACTCTTCAAAGAAAAATGCATATCTCCCAAAGTACAGATCCAAATACCACGAAATTTGGTGGAGATGTGCTTCCCTAAGTTATCTAGCAGCTATAAAATTTGAGCTTCATTTGACGTCTATATTGCTACCAGCTTTTAATTCTTCGACCACTACTATATGCTGAAAACTGCTGCACTATAGCTAACAAGATCCACTCCAAAACTGAAACATCTCTTATCCAATTCTCATGAAATTTGTATAGCATCTTATACCAAAAGTCTAGAGCATTTATACCAATTTTTATGCCAATCCAATAAGTTTTGATCACTCAAACATGGCTAAGATCACAGCTCACTCAGATTTTCAATATAGGACAGATTTCAATCACTTGAGCTATACTTCATCAAATGTGAATCAAACTTGAAATCAACTTGTTTGAATACTTTCACAAGACATAAATCCATTCAATCCACTTACTAAATGTCATCTTATGAACTTATCCAGCACAAATCAATCCAAACTTGATTACTAAGCTATTTATCCATTCAAATATCTCATAGCAAGCAACATTGCATATTTATCTAATTCAATCAACTCATATGCACTCAAATGAAATGATCAACAAGAGATATAACTCGGTTACTCATGATCAATCAATTTGCAAGCTTCAACTCAAATTCTTTCAAGCCATCAAATATATATATCCAATAAATCATCCACAACTTGAATATGACACTTGTATGTTGTAGCACTTTTGGACCTCACTAATTCTTGGCTTGGCATTGGGATAGGATTGCATTAAGCTTCAATACTTGGCTCAACATATGATGATCAATGTGAAATCAATTGAATCAAACCTCCAATACCGATGGTGCCTACAAACAATCATCCACTTTTTGATGGTACCCAAACAAGTTTGGGTCCTCTCAAGTTAGGAGCAACATACTTAGGCATAGCCTTAGTATAAGTAGCAGGATTTTTTGCAATTGCAACCAATGAGGTACCATTGTCATCCTTTCTAAGCATATTATTATCAATAATCGAAATAGGCTTAGAAAGGTTACCTAGGGGACATGAATTAGCCATGTGTCCCCTTTCTCGGCATGAGTAACACTTTCTCTTTGCTTGAGCCTTTTTTCCTTGCTCACGTTGTGCTTCTCATTGCCTTGCCTTTCATGGATTGCTTGAGCCTTCTTCTCAAGCTTGGTAGGACACTTAGAGGCAAAGTGTCCTGTATTTCCACACTTGAAGCACTTGATGTGAGCATAGACTTTCTTCTCATCTTGTGTCTTGCTCGTCATCTTGGCATCTTGAGTTTGCATTGGATGCCTTGCCTTTCCACCCCTTCTTGTTTTCATCTTCTTCGTCATCAAGTCACCACTATCTTCATGATAGATCTTGACTTGCTCTTGGGGTGTCTTCTCTTGCTCAACTTGTGGCTTTGGTTAAGGCTCTTCTAGTTGCTTCACTAATTGCTTGGTTGGGCACATTGAGGTAAGATGACCCCAAGTGTGGCACTTGAAGCACTTCACATGCTTGAGCCTCTCTTCTTCTGTTATCTTCTTGAGCTTCTCAATGTTAGGGCAACCATTTGCAAGGTATCCCGCTTTATGACACCGGTAGCACATGGTATGAGATAACTTTCTTTGTTGTGTGCTTCTTCATTTTTCTTTCTCTCTTTCTTTCGCCCTTTGTCATCTTCTTCTTGAAGCCAAGGCCACACTTGTCACCATAGTTTCTTTGAGTCTTCAACATGTGCTCAAAGGTGACTTTTGAGTTGTAGCACCTCTCTAACTTGTTGCTCAAATTCTTCACTTCATTTTTGAGCTCATTGTTCTCCTTCAAAAGGTTAGTTTCACAAGACATAGAAGTAGAACAAGCATCTATATGTGAAGAGCATGGCATATCTAATAAATCATCACAAGAGGTGGATACATGCTTCTTGCCTACATCACAAGGGTTATCAACATTTTGCAATTTATCATTTGATCTATGTGATGAGCTCTCATTATTTTAAGTTTCTTTGTAAACACTTTAATGAGAGAAGCATATTGTTCTAATAATTCTTTATGAGATGCAAGTAGTGTCTCATGATTCAATTTTAGCTCACAATGTGAAGATCTAAGAACATCAAGTAATTTCTTATGTTCTTCACAAGAGTTCTTTAGAAATGAGTTTTCATTTTCCAATTTCAATGTTTTAGCAAATCTCATTGAGCGGTCTTCATGTTTATCATCTCACCAAATATGCTATGATCCAAAGATCTATACATGATGTCAATAGCTTGGGTGTTGAGATCTAGGCATTTCTCTTGTGCTTGAGTTAGATTATTTTCATCCAACATGTGAGAAAAGCCTACATCTACCATCCACCACATTTGAGGGGAAATAAACTTAAAATTGCATATCATCCAATTTTTTCATCATGTAAAGTGTGTGCCATAAAAAATGTGTGGACACTCAACATCTAGCCCATAAGTCGCAATCCTCTCGGGTCGGTGAAGACCACAAATGAGAGACCTTGCTCCGATACCACTTGTAGGGTCGAGATGGTGGACTAGAGGGGGATGAATAGTATTTTCTAAATTTAATCGCACCGGCTAACCGAAACAAATGTGAAATTAAAACAATCAGTCTAGCCAAGACTACACCCCTCTATCTATGTTCTCTAGCACCTTGCAAAGATCCTAATTAAGCAACTAAGGTGCCAAGCTAGCTAAAGCTCACCTATCCAATTCTAGGAGCAAGGTCATACAAACCTATGCCACTAGTATTTTGCACACCGAGGAGCTCCTACACAATTCTAGTAAGCAAAAGCACAAAGCTCCTAAGCTCACTAGCAATGCTCAATAACAAGGCAACTAATGCCAAATTAGAGAGCGCAAATACTTAGCTACACAAACTAAGCAATGTGACTAACAAGGTTACACAAACCAAATTAGCCACGCAAGAGAGCTATTTCTATGCTACACAAGCAAGAAGGTAACTAGTGAGATACACAAGCTAACTAATTACAAGAGCAACTACACAATCATAATGTATATGATAGTAATTAGAAGTTTGTGTAAGGGGATTGCAAACCAACAGGAAGAACAATGTTGACACGGTGATTTTTCTCTCAAGGTTCACGTGCTTGCCAACATGCTATGTCCCTATTGTGTCGACCACTCACTTGGTGGTTCGGTGGCTAATTGGCATCACCCGCCAAGCTTGCACGTCAGGCACCACAAGAACCTACCCCAAAAGTGAGGGTAGCTCAATGACACGCTCAACTAGAGTTGCTCTTCGTGGCTCCCGCGGGGCGAGCACAATGCCCCTCACAAAGCTCTTCTCCAAAGCACCGCACAAGCTTCTTATGGGCTTCAACAGAGACCACCACCAAGACATCTAGGAGGTGGAGGTGGCAACCTCTAAGAGTAACAAGCACCACTGGCTTGCAACTCGATCACCTAGTGCCACTCGATGCAACCTCATGTTGCAATCGCACTAGAATCGCTCACTCACTCGATCAGATGAACACTATCACGCTCAAGTGAGTTAGAGGGCTCCCAAGCACACCTACACAAGCCACCAAGGCTCAAGGGTGCTCCACTCTCAGCCAAAGGCCAACCAACACTTCAATTTATAGCCCCACGGGCTAAAATAGCTGTTACCCCTTCACTAGGCAGATTTCAGGACGATTGGACGCGTAGGTCATGTGCACCGGACACGTCTGGTGTGGCAACCGGACGCGTCCAACCACTGCTTGACCGCCATGTGTCCCATTCAAACGAAGTAGCCATTGCCACCCTATGACCCTCTCTGGCATGCTCTGACATGATGCATCGAATGCACTACAGCGAAGTGATCGGATGCAGGAGGGGTAGCGTCCGGTCGAGTCTAGGGAGCTCCCAGAGCTGCTCAACTATGACCAGGCGCATGTGGTGTGGCCAACCAAATGTGCCCCCTATGTCCGGTGCTCTTTGGACCAACACCCACGCCCCACGTCACCATAACCTGACGCTAAATAGTGATTGCTCAGTGTCCGGTCACTGCTATGAGACAGAGTCTGGTCACCTTAGCAACTCTGCCCGCGCCTGGCCAGAATATCGAACACATCCGGTATCAATATCGGACGCATCCGGTCACATCGGGAACACTACCGCCTGAGTTAGATACTAGACGTGTTCGGTCCTCATGTCAGACATGTCTGGTCACCCCATGACTAGTGCATTCAACTCTTTTTCTTCACCAACTTCTTCTCCTTTGCAAATGTGCCAACACCACCAAGTGTACAATACCTTGTGCACGTGTGTTAGCTTTTCACAAACATTTTTCAAGGAGTTAACCGCTCAACTTGCCGTGCCACTCGATCCTAGCAAGGATGCAAATTTAGATCACTCGAGTGGCACTGGATGACCAACATGCAAACAAGTTTGCCCCCCTTGATAGTACGACCATCTATCCTAAACCTGGTCAAGCACTTCTCTATGCAAGCTATGATCGATGAAATGAAATGCCCTAGGTTATACCTTTGCCTTGCGCATTCCATTCCAACTTCTCCATTGTTGATGCAAGATATGCACCAACCAATCACCAAATGATATGATCCACTTCATATCATCACGTGACCATATTGGTTCATCGATCTTAACCTCACTTGCTTTTCACCGTTGCCTTCATCCATCGGCGCCAAGTCTTGCTCAAGCTTGTCCGCCACGTGGTCCATCGCTCCAAAGCCTCCAACTTGCCCTTCACGCTTACAACCGGTCCATCAAGCCAAGTCTTGTCTTGATCTTCTCCACCTTAGTCACATGATTCAATGTCATGTCTCATATCAATGAGCTCCTTCATCATCACATGTGTGAGCTTTGCAACATCTCTGAGCCATTTCCACCTCCATGGCATATGTTGCTCACACACATGTACATATGGACTAATCACCTATGTATCTCATATAAACACAACTAGTCCACCTAGGGTTGTCACTCAATTACTAAAACCAAACAAGGACCTTTCATCAATGCTGCCTATGCCTTCCTCGCCATGCCCCCGCCGTCCTCCGCCCTAGTCACACCCATGCCCACGCCTTCCTCTGCCCCAGTGCCAACCCTGCCATCGCTGACGTTGCCGAAGGTCATCCTCGGTAGCATCCTGCACGTCACGTAGATCGGGGTCGATGACGTGTCACTAGCGCTCGCCGCGCCACCATAGGTGTCACGCCTGGCCATCTTCCCATGTCACTTCGTCCTCGACACCGCCACAGTCTCTACGCTTAGCTTCCCGAACTCCATTGGTTGGCTTACCAAGCTCACCAAGTTCTACGCTACAGGCAACGCTACGCACTACTAGAAATATCCACTTCTATGATGAAAATCTTAATGATGAATCCGAAATCATCATAGAAGATCGCTTTTTATGACGAATGTTTCTGTTTCATCATAGATCAGTGGTGATGATCCTGCAACCCTCCCTTTTTATGATGAAATTTGGCATCATCACAAAAACCATCATAGAAGAGCATAGGGTTTCATCACAAATCACTCACGTGACTCATCTATGATGATATCCTTTAAAACTGTGATGAACAAGGCTACGTCATTAAACTAATTACACATCTATGATGAATAATATTCGATCTGTAATGAATGGCTTCATCATAGATCTCCACATAGTACTTTCTCCATCTAACATGTATATGTGGGACCCGCAGTTACTCATCCGCGACGCTTGCAATTCATCATAAAAGTCTCCCCTCGATCATATCTCCACATGACGTGTAGCTGTGGGACCCTTCTCCATCTGATGTGTACCTGTGGGACTTGCAGTTACTCATCCGTGACGCTTGCAATTTGTCATAAAAGTCTCCACTCGGTCCTTTCTCCATCCAATGTGTACCTACGAGACCCTTCAACATCCGACCTGTAGGACCCGACAACTTACGTGTCATGTGTACCTGTGGGACCGTTCTTCATCTCCATCCGATCTGTGGGACCCAACGGCTTGCGTGTCACGTGTACCTATGGGACCATCCAACCTATGGGACCTGACGCTCATGTGTCATGTGTACCTGTGGGACCTTTCTCCATCTCCATCAGACCTATGGGACCCAACGGCTTGCGTGTCACTTGTTGCCACCAGGGTTTAATAAATTCAAACTAAAAAAACCATGAGACCTAGGAGTCAAACCCGGTACCTAGATCAAGGAATAGACCATCTTCACTAGTGTGCTAAATGCTTGGTTGTGTTGACATGTCTTTGGAGTCCTAATAGTAGTATATGTCCTCTGTGTGGACAGGTTGACTTCTATATTGGATGTATCCCTTGCAAGTGGAAACAAATATGTGCCCGTTGGACTTGCGGCGACGGTGGTGGATCCTCGGTGTGCTATGGTGGCTTAGGCATCCTTTTGGAGGCTAGGCGGTGGGTCATCCTGGTGGAGTGTGTGGCATTGGCATCTGTGTCCGTCATGTGCCACGGCAAAGGTGACAGATCCGATCCGCATGTGTCCTTTCTCGCCTTTTCCTGTTCGCTTCACTATTTTGGTCCTTGCTTGAACATGAGGTATACAAGAAACATTGTAGCATTGTAGATCTGGTTAGGCCAATGTTGATGAAAAGAACTAGGAGGTGGCACTGGTTGATTTTCTACTGGTGTCTTAGTTTTCTGCATATGTTCAGTGTTCTTACTGTAAATGCCTGTGTGCAACGAGGTCTGTTAATTGTCAAGTGCTTGCTTGATTATACCTATCTATCTAGGCAAACATACATAGCCTTCGCTTCTGCCTTAAACTATTTTTTTGTCCAGTGCTTGCTTGATTCTACATTTCTGTTTCGTATGCTCCAGTGCCAGTAGTGAGTCCTTATGGTATTTTGAACTTGTAACATATTTGAGGCCACATTTCTATGCCAATGATGTCTACATTGCTATTGGATGTATTAGGATGCAGCTCATATGTTTGCTTTCTGTGTCTTCTCCTTGTTGACAACCAAGTTATCCATTTGGTTTCAAACAAGAGGAAGGCATCGAAAGCAAATCAATGCTTTGTGTCCATCATTCACATCACTGAGGCCAATAATGTTTAAGCTACACATGTTTCTACTGATGCCAATGATGATCACTACCCCTTGTTCACTGACATTCTACTTGTGAAAACTGAGGAAGCTCAATTAACTACAGAAATTGTAATGGTTACGACTCCATTAACTGCTACTCTAGTTTGAGTTATATATCTATGTGGTGCTACTATAAATTTACAAGAGGTCGTACCATGAAAATTGTTAATAGTTGCACTTTGGTATGAGTTGTGGACTTCACTGACGGATCTTTGTTGGATTATTTTCCTCTTTAGTAATCTCATTATTGAGGAAGCTCTCATCGTACTGCACATTGACAAAATGGAGGAGCCCCCCCCCCAACAAGAGGAACACACTGGCTAGCCTCACAGAGGATGTTGTTTTGGAGATCCTCCATCGCCTCCTCTCCCGCTCCTTGTTCTACTACAAATGTGTCTGTCGCTCTTAGAAAGACCTCATCTCAGAAACCAACAACCATAAGAAGCTACCCTAGACTATGGCCAACTTGTTCTATGATAGTGAGAACAACAATCGAAACTTCACCAGCATCGTCCGTGGTGTATGCCCCTGCTCCTTGGAATTCTTGCCCTTCAACATTGATAATGTAGCTCTCTCAGATTGCTGCAACAGCCTCATCCTACATTGGTGCCTTGGGGCTAATGGATACCGCTATGTTGTCTGCAATCCAATGACCCAGAAGTTTAAAATTCTACCGCCTAGCACCCATGATGTTGGCCATGTTGTTGGTGAGGCTTGCTTGGCATTCGATCCGACAGCCTCCTCGCACTTCCATGTGATTGAATATGTGGATGTCAATGTTGTGTGCGCAGGTGTGGAGATCTACTCATCTCAAACTACAGCATGGATCTATAAGGAATCTGAATGGGGCAAGCATACTGATGTGACATTTTATAGACAACCAAGTGTGTTTCTTAATAGTTGTCTACATATTATGGGGCACTCTAGGAGGTACTTTATGATATTTGTTGTGGATATGGAGGGAAACACATGGAGGAAAATTGATAGGCCAGATGGTCTTCACCACTCCATGCATCAAGCTCAGGGTCACTTGTGTTTATGTACTGTTGATGGTCCCAATGATTCCAAGCTTTCAAGGTGGATCCTTGAAGACTATGGTACTGATAATTGGACATTGAAGCATATGGTCACCACGCGGATCCTGTTTGGAAAGATTAATATTAGATTTGGTTACCTAGATTTTGATGACGAGGACATAGTGATCACAGTTCACCTAGAATGGAATTTGATTTTCTTTGCTAGGGAGGATGGAACAATCATCGCATATAACATGGACCGCAAAAAAGTTCCTATCATCCCTGTCCGTGTCTTTTGGTATGGTAGACGTACCATTAAAAAAGAGTTCATCTATAGACCATACTATCTTCTTTATGTTCCTTTGTTCTTGGATTCATTAGTAGAGCAGTAAATAAAGCTGCATTTGATGTATCTCTCTGTCATGCATTTTAAATAGACCAATGTTGTTTGCTTGTCTATGTACATGTTAATTTCCTCAATGATGGATGTTGTCATTATTTCAGCTAAACAAGTGTGCCATCTTTGTTCTGTTTGCAAATTGAATTATTTGTTTGGTGCGCACATGTGTTATGGTGGTGTTATAGCTCTTGTCATCGTTTCATCCATTAATTCAGCTGTAGTACAATACTTATGTTGATTTCTAATGTCATGGGTACATGGGGTATGCTGATGAGGCCACTCCAAAATACAAAAAAATGACATTTCAAAAGCACTACAATGCACCCACCATAATGTACTACTAGGCTATGCTACTATTAAGTTGCCAAACTTAAAATCGTAAATGACACAGTAACAAGCATCATAGGAAGACGAGGAAAACTATGGAGGATACTATTAGACGAGTTCAAATGTATAGAGGTCGGACTTTCTTACGTGTGCAATAACATTTTAGCACCAATGGCTCCTCTGCTCTGCATTAGACTGAGGCAAGACTTGCAGACGGACTTTCTTATGTGTGCAATAACATTTCAACACCAATGGCTCCTCTGCTCTGCTTTACACTAAGGCGAGACTTGCTCCTCGCTGCAAGGTTCTTGCAAGTTCAACAAAGATTGACAAAGACTCCAAGGCAACAAAAAAAACAAACATAAACCAAACGACCTGAGCTACACCATGCTCAATAGATTGTAAGTGCGAGACTTGCTCTTGGTGCTAAAATTATAATGGTTGTCACATGTACCTTCTTCAGATTTATTTCCTTTAGGGAGCCACATAGGTATTCAAATTTACTGCACACGCAAGAAAGTCCCAACATCATAAATCTGACCAGGCTGGACACATCTCATGTTATACATGGAAACTTGTTTCTTACAAGTACTTTCATTGAATCCCTAAATGAAACAAATAAAATTGAAATAAAACAACAGAAAAGCAAAACCAAAAACAATATTCTAGATTTGTTCAGATGAACTCCTCGCTGCATGGTTCTTTCAAGTTCAACAAATTTTATCAAAGACACAAGTTGGCTTCAACAGATATCAAAGGCGCTCATGAATGTTTAGCATATTATAGATCAGATCAAAGACAACTAGAAAGAAATCTACAGCAAAAAGCAACCAACAGGGGCTACAAACTAGCTATAAAATGACTAAAGGACCTGAGCTACACTACGCTCAATAGAGTTTAACCCACCTAAGGCCTTGTTTGGATGTGCATGTATTTATCTCAATCCACATGTGTTGAAGTGGATTGGAGTGGAATTAAACTAAATTCCATTCCATTCCACTCCAACACATGTGGATTGAAGTGGATACACATGCATCCAAACAAGGATGTCCATGTATTCGTCTCAATCCACATGTGTTGAAGTGGATTGTAGTGGAATTAAACTAAATTACATTCCATTCCACTCCAACACATGTGGATTGATGTGGATACACATGCATCCAAATAAGGCCTGATATAAAGTTCAACAAAAGTTAACAACAACATGCAAATAAGAGTTTAGATATTTTGCAAGGGTGTCCCATAGATCAAACTTATTCATGACTACTAATACTACTGATATGTCCCATAGGTCAAGGGTCAAGGTTGGCATGCAGGATCTCATCCATGTCCACCTTCGATAAGATGGCATTGGCGGCCGGCTCAAAACTCTCGATCAGATCGGCGATGTCATCGTCCATCGAACGTGGTGGAAAACCCTGCTCTGCCACTCTGAGGTTCACTGCTATGCCAATCTAAAGCTGGGCAGTAGCCAGTGCCATGGCAGCCCCCTGATGAACGACTTCAGTCACCATGGCTCAAATTAGGGCCGGCAGGGCTCGAAGGTGCTCCTCTGTGGTGAACAGATTATCCACTTTTCCAACGGGGAAGGCCGCATTATAGATGGCTAGCACGGACATCTGCAGGGTGTTGACCCACATGCTCAATACCACAACAAGGTTCATCATGTGTTGGGCCTACTGCTGGGCGATCGCCAAGTTGGCTCATGCCTGGGAGGCTAGATTCTTGGAAGCTTGAAGTGCGTCACGCGTGGCGTCCAGCTCACCGTGCAGCATCTCGTCGTTCAGCCTGGTCGATGACAAATCCACTTGGGCCTCATGGTAATCCTTTAATAATTGATGGTAGTTTATGTCATCTAAGGATTCACGCTCTTCTGATGATTCACCCACTTCAGAACTAGAGGGCTATGCGGGGATAGATGGGCTCGGTGGCGGCAAGCGGTGATGGGATGACTCTCCGACACAACCGAGGGAAGCCACATGACCTAGGATGGCGCCGCCATGGAGGAAGCGCTGCACAATGCAAGCCAAGTTCAAGCCCATATAGGATAAGGGGGAGAGCGATTTGATTGAGAAGGCAAATGACTTTTATCAAACTGATCGGCGCAACATGTGTGGCAGATCCACCCAAAATAGCACACTTACAGAGGCGCTCGTCTTCCACCAGACACTAAGCACCCTGAAAGCAAGCTACAATGGAGGTATCCATCGGGCACACCACCAGGGAGAACCTAAAAGATCCACATTTTTCCCAAGGATCCAATAATGAGAACGAGTTACAATACAGGTCCATTTCATACATCAGAGTTTCTTAAAAATACATTATTACATTACCAAATGTCAGAGTGCGGAATGATAAACAACGGAATTTAAAATAAACATCTATCGATAAGAACGAGGATCCGTCTGAGCCCACTAGAAGAATCCTCCACACAAAGGTACTTCTCATGCATCACCTGCAATAGAGGTAAATAAACCCTAAGTATACAATGTACTCGCAAGACTTATCGGGCTAGTGGGAATAATTTCCCGACTCCAAGGAATATGATAAGCTTCACGGTTTGCTGGTTTTTCTTTTAGCAAAAAACAATACTAATAGTGAGTCCTTATTTATGTTATTATTATCAGCCGTATTAAGTTATTATCTATCCAGTCTATATAAGCACCTGTTCTACTTTCAAGCAAGATTTGAGCAATCAGTTCCATTTCTTCTTCTTTCAACTTTTACTTCTTACTACGATGCTAGAGGTAAGACAAGTCGTACCAACTCAGCGGCGATTCATGAACCAATGTGCCTAGTTGGGTGCCCCGAAAACACACACCCCGCTTGTACCCCAGGCATAAGCAGGACTAACCCATCACCCTCCTGTCCTGGGTGTCTAGGTCCTCGTCCAAACTTGGACTCCAAATCCCCACTCCTGAGTCCCAGAATCAGTGTGGTGCAAGGACCTCCACCATCTCCGCCTCCAATCAGTCAGTCTGGAAAGAGCCGGATCTATGACAAGAGAGCAGCAAGTCTTCCCTACGCCCATACCCAAGTATGTGCTCGGGACAATAGATCTGTGACTTGCCTTGCGTCCATTGCAACGACCGGTCCTTAACTAACATGGATAGGGAAAACAGTGTAACCAAGCTATGCCCCGTTGGCCGCAGGACACAACCTCTTACACCCACCAAAACCCAGACCATATCCCTGCCCGGTCTTGATTTTTCCTCTCAACATTTTATCATAAGAGTGATAATAATCCTTTTGTGAGCAATGGCAGGTTACTCACGTTATCGAAAATCCTAAGCATAGCAGCTACTTGACCTATGCTAGTAGGACTCATAGGTAGGTATATTTATGCATGTAGTTTCCATAAAATGTCTGTAACATAAATGCACAACACATATATATATATCCAGTTATTATTCAAAATAATGGTGATGCACCAGGGCTTGCCTTGGGCAGGCGGGGTGTCAGTAAAGTCAGCAACTAATGGCTCTGGGACTCCCTGCTGCATGAGAACCTCCTCCTTATACTCCTCGATCACCTCCTCATACTCCTGCTCGCCCGCAGTCATGAACTCTACCAACTCGTTATCTACAAGCATGAAATGATGATGCAACGCTTAGTAATACGGCAACAACAACTCTTAAAATAAGAATACATCTACCAAGCTACTAAGCTAACTCTAATGACTAATACGCAAAGTTACCTATTATTCCCACTAAACTGGTATGAAACATTTCATGTATTATCTTAGCAACTAAAGGCATCCTTATTGTTAATATCAATTTACTATATATATGATAAAACAAGGTGCACTAGCTTCCATATTTATCAACCTATTCTAAGGCTACAAAAATTACAGTGAGCACATAATAATACAATGAACCTACTATAAATTTTTTTAGGGTTAGCACATCTATCAATGCATCACAAAAATTCATTCTCTAAATAACCATAATAATAATGCGTATTTCAAAATAATAAAGTAACCCTAAAGGTATCACTGAACTATACAAACTTATTACACTAACAGATAGATCATGAATTTAGGAATCTAACAAAATTTATTTCACAATAAATAAATAAATTCAAATGAGCTCTAGAGGTGAAGAAATGATATTATTGGAGGAGGCTAATCACGCAATTGAACTTGTTGACTTGCACCTGGCTGTGGGTCTAGAAATAATGGATGAGACTATGGGTCAAGGAAATAACAGAGAAGAAGGAGGGGATTTTTGTAGGCTGGCGACCTCGGCCGATTGTAGCTTGAGGAGGGAGGTCGACAGAGTGCAGCTTTCTCGAGCAAGATAGAGAAACTTGATTTGGGGAGGAAGAAGGTGAGCAGCGAAGCGGGATGGCTCGGCGGCTCGGCGTGTCCTTTTAAAGATAGGAGACACGGGAATGGAGAAGCAAACGGTTCAGTATCGAGTCTAGGGGTCCCACTCGCATGCTCGTGACTCAGATGAGACCACAACGAGTATGTTGGTCATTCTATTGGCCAGGCCAACCATTGTGTAAGGCAGTGTGTGCAGAAAGGTTGTTTGGCCGTGCATCGAACATTTATTTATTTATACAATCATGAACCGTAGTAAGTGCGGTTGTGGTCATTGCTCCAACCAAGCCACCAACGACGGTGATGACCTTGACTTGAGGCCTATGCAAGCTACAATGTTCTAGTCCTCACTCTACCAGTCTAGGCACACCACCGCACATGGCATGGCAGGCTCATTCCATCTGCTGGTACTTGTACTGTAGGCTGTGGCAGTCATACTAGCCTTCCATTTGCCTATGATCTAGTCACTCTAGGCCTCAACTAGCTATTCAAGTATGCATCTATGATCTTAACATGATGTGTTCTTCTATTTGTGTAGCTAGATTATTTAGACTACCATGAGATGATTAATACTACTCCATTAAGTATCACTTTTTTATTAGCTATCTTTTACACGTCATCTTGTACTACTAATAGTGATGTCTTCAAGTACTAGTGCTGCTGATCCATGCTAGTTATATACATAAAGAAATTAATCAAGATTCCTTTACTAAACCTATCTAGTGCATGCGAATTCATACACTTGTAGGGTACTGCATCATCTAAGAATGGTCATCTCATCTATAGGAAGTTAGTCCTTTTGCATGAGTAAACTTTGCTGCAAACACAGTGACTCTGCTAGCTAGTAGTAGCCCTAGCTGGTACATGCGTTCAAGGAAAAATGTGAGGAGAACAATAAAGAATGTATCGTAGTTGCTTTCATATGTCTATAGTGATGGCGTGTGGAAAGGGTGTCTGAGCTGCGTTTGTAGAGCAGCGAGCGAACAGCATGCTTGGTGGGCCGAGATTGTGAGTGAGATTAATGCGTAGCGTGTGCGATGTTGTTGCTACGGTTGGTCGTCGCTGTGCGCGTGCTACATAGGCTAAGCAGAGCAGTGTGCCTTGTGCGCGCTCTGGGGATTAGGAAGAAGATGAATAGCGAGAGATGGAGTTAAATCAGGATGACAATAGTGAGTTGAGCTGTGCTGGAGAGTATTTGGACAAGAAATAAATTAGAGCTCAAATTGAGAATTAGTGCAATAAAATTTAATTTCTCATTTTACCACATGCAATAATACATAAACATGATGCTCATGACATGGTTTTAGCAAAAACTGTACAATGTAACACCGAGGGTGTTACAAATCTACCCTCCTAAAACAAAATCTCGACCCGAGATTTCATGTGCCTGGTGTGAGAAAGAGATAGGAATTATATTTCGACGCAGCAACTAACTATCCGAACCAGAAAGGTGGGGGTAATGCTTCAATAGGTAACTCTCTTGTTCCCACATGGCCTCATCCTCTGAGTGGTTTTGCCATTGCACTTTGTAGAACTTTACCACACTGTTCCTCGTCACTCTTTCTTTCTCATCTAGGATTTTTACAGGGTGCTCAACGTAAGTCAAATCTAGTTGGAGGGGAAGCCCTTCAACTTCTATAGCTTCATCCGGTACCCACAAACATCTCTTCAATTGCGACACATGAAACACCTTGTGTACCGTAGATAAAATCTCAGGAAGCTAGAGACGATAAGCAACGGGGCCACATTGCCTCAAAATTTTGTAAGGACCCATGTATCGGGGAGCTAGCTTGCCATGGACACCAAACTAATGTACTCCTCTCATAGGAGATACCTTGAGGTACACATAATCCCCAACTTCAAACTCCAAAGGCCTTCTTCGCTTGTTTGCATAGGCTTTCTATCGGCTCTGAGCTGCCTTCAAATGATGCTGGATAAGGACAACTTGCTCTCGAGCCTCGATGAATTCTGGCCCAAAGTATCTACGGTCTCCCACTTCAACCCAATTAAGTGGCGTTCGGCATATCTTCCCATACAGAGCTTCAAATGGTGCCATGCGAATGCTCTCTTGGTAGCTATTATTGTGAGAAAATTCAACTAACTTCAGGCACACATCCCACTTCTCAGGAAAAGAAATAGCACAAGCTCTCAACATGTCTTTGAGCACTTGGTTCACCCTTTCGGTTTAGCCATCAGTCTGGGGGTGATAGGCTAAACTATGGAGGAGACTAGTTCCAAGACACTCCTAGAGTTGCTCCTAGAAGCGAGAGACAAAAATTGATCCCCTATCAGAGATGATAGTGAGGGGAACTCGGTGTAGAGTCACAATCTGGTCCAAGTACAACTCGGCATACTGTCTGGCAGAATATTTAGAATTCACTGGTAGGAAATGAGCTGACTTGGTGAGGCGATCCACAATGACCCAAATAGAATCATAGCCCTTGTATGTGCGGGGTAAACCCACCACAAAGTCCATGGAAATATCTTTCCATTTCCAAATAGGAATGGGCAAGGGCTGCAAATATCCTGGAGTACGCATATGATCTGCCTTAACTCTACCACAAGTGTCGCACTCCACGACGTGCTGGGTGATGTCCTGCTTCATGTTGGACCACCAGTATAAGTGGTGCAGATCATGATACATCTTGTTGCTGCCAGGATGAATAGACAACTTTGAATGATGGGCTTCATTCAAAATCTTCCTTTTCAGCTCCTCATTGGATGGGACCACCAGTCTATCCTTATATCTCACTACTCCATGCTCATCAACACTAAAGTGAGGGCCACGCTCCTCGGCCATCAATTTTCTGATGTGGGGAATTTCTTTGGGGTCTTGCTTTTGCTCTAGAATAATCTGCTCAAGCAACTCTGAGGTCAAGGCAATGTGAGCCAACACTTCTACATGGTTGAGAGACAAGGTTGTTTCCTCAACTTGGCGTGACTTTTGGCTCAAAGCATCCGCCACTACATTGGCCTTTCCTAGGTGATAATGGACTTCCAAGTTGTAATCCTTTATCAATTCTAACCATCTTCTTTGCCTCATGTCTAGCTCAGACTGAGTGAAAATATACTTGAGGCTCTTATGATCTGTAAAGATATGCACTTTGTTGCCCAATAGATAGTGCCTCCAAATCTTTAGAGCGTGGACCATAGCAGCCAACTCTAAGTCATGTGTGGGGTAATTCACCTCATGCTTTTTCAGTTGGCGCGAAACATAAGCTATCACACACCCATCTTGCATAAGCACACCCCCAAACCCGTCTTTGAGGCATCACAATATACATCAAAGGGTCTATCAATGTTTGGTTGGGCCAACATAGGAGCAGTGGTCAGAAATGTCTTCAGACCTTGGATGGCTTCTTTGCAGGCTGGGCTCCAATCAAACTTAGCTTCTTTTTGGAGCAGCTTAGTCATTGGCTAGGCTATCTTGGAGAAATCTAGAATGAAACACCGATAGTACCCTGTGAGACCAAGGAACTAACAAATCTGGTGTATAGATCTGGGAGACTTCCAA
Organism: Miscanthus floridulus; assembly: GCF_019320115.1. Lineage (NCBI taxonomy): Eukaryota > Viridiplantae > Streptophyta > Magnoliopsida > Poales > Poaceae > Miscanthus > Miscanthus floridulus. Next base: position 84,799,507 of record NC_089582.1, on the reverse strand, counting down.
TCCAACACATCTTGCACCTTGTTGGGATCTACTGAAACGCCATCAGGTGTCAACACATGCCCCAAAAACTGCACTCGATCTAACCAAAATTCAAACTTGCTAAATTTAGCATAAAGCTTGTGTTCCCTTAGTCGAGATAGTACTATCCAAAGGTGTTGGGAATGCTCTTCATCATTCTTGGAATAAATCAGTATATGATTAATGAATACTACCACAAACTTATCCAGCTTCGGCATAAAGACTGAATTCATCAGGTACATGAAGAAGGTAGGAGCATTGATGAGACCAAAAGACATCACTAGGTACTCATACAACCCATACCTAGTAGAAAAAGCTATCTTTGGTATATCATGTGGTCTGATCTTGATCTGATGATAGCCTGATCGGAGGTTAATCTTCGAGAACACCTTGGCACTAGCTAATTGATCGAACAAAGTATCTATGTGGGGCAACAGATACTTGTTCTTAACCGTTACTGCATTAAGAGGGCGGTAATCCACACACATCCACAGAGTACCATCCTTCTTCACAAAAATGGCTGGACAACCCCATGGTGAAGAACTAGGATGGATGAAACCTTTTTCTATCAACTCTTCTAGCTACTTCTTCATCTCAGCCAATTCCCTTAGAGCCATGCGGTACGGGTGTCAGGAGATATGAGTAGTACTAGACTCTAGCTCAATGGAGAATTCCACCTCTCTGTCCGATGGCAACCCAGGAAGATCTTCAGGAAAACATCCAGGAACTCACATACCACAGGGATGGGGGTAAGATCAGGAGAGGCTTCAGCATGGACAGCAACAGGTAAGACTAGATCTGAGGGTACAAGCAGAGACATCCTATCCTCAGAAGAAGGAAGCCATAACTCAACACTTCTCTGTTTCAAATCCAAGACTACCCCATACACCCGCAACCAGTTCATTCCAAGAATAGCATCAATGCCTTGCCTAGGCATTACCATGAACTGTAGGCGGTAAGTGTGGGTGGCTAATACCAAACTTACTATGTCCGTTCGGGTATTGATGAACATTTGCAAACCCACAGTACAGATTCTATAGGCATATGGTATAGCCATAAGTGGTAAGTTGTGTCGATCTACAAATCCCATGCTCATAAAGGAATGTGATGCACCAGAATCGAACAACACATAGGCTGGATAGGAATCAATGGTAAACATACCAGCCATCACCGGTTCTTGCTATAATATCTGCTCAGCATTCATGAAATTCACCTGTCCGGACCGGCTGGGCACCTTCCTCTTGATCATGGTCCATTTGACTAGCCTGGAGTTCACCGATGGTTGAGTAGACTGAGCTGGCTAGTTCGAGGGACACTCCTAGGCATAGTGGCCATCTTTGTCGCACTTGAAACAAGCATCGGGCTTGTTTCCAAATCCCTGGCAAGGTGGGGCCTGCTGTCCCTAAGGCTGCTAGGGCTACACCTGTTGAGTGGGTGCATGGTACTATGTGGAAGAAGTCTGAGAAGTTTGCTAGGGCTGCCAAAATGAAGGCCCGCCTAATGATTGATAGGGCCCTCGCCGGACAACCTGTACCTTTTGAGTATGAGGGTGGGTAGAAGGCCTCGCAGCCACCTGCTTCCTCTTCCACTTTGCATGGCGATGGTAGCGTTCATCAGTGCCCCAAAGGTCTGATAGTTCGCCATGTACAACTTCTTCTGGAGGATATAAGAGAGGCCACAAAAGAAGCGGTCCTTCTTCTTCTCATCAGTGTCCACATGAATGCCAGCATACTGGGACAAGTGATTGAACTTATTAACATAATCCATCACTATCATACTCACCTGGCGCAGCTCTAGGAACTCAGTTAGCTTCCGATTGATGACATCGGTAGGAATATAGAACTCTCTGAATGCTATGGTGAACTCCTGCCAGGTTGCCGAATGATCTGGCTGCTGCATGGCATGGAAAGTATCCCACCATGCACTTGTGGACCCCAATAATTGTTGCGCTACAAAGCGTACTTTCTGCTCATCGGCCACATTGAGCAACAGAAACTTCTGCTCCAGAATGCGAAGCTAGTGCTCCACATCCAGGGGCTCATCTATCAGTGTGAAAGTGGGCGGGTGGGTCTTGAGGAAATCTTGGTAAGAGGAGGGTCCCTCAGGACGACAGGCACCACCCCCGTTCCCACCATTGCCCCCATGGCCTCTGCGGGTAAAGCCCGCGACAGCTTGTGCCATGATTTCCATGGCACGGGCTGACTCTCGGCGAGTAGCCAATAGCTCCGCCATCATCTCTAAGTGAGTCATCAGAGGTGGCGGTGGTGGAGGAGGAGGGGCCAGAAGTGGAGCCCCATGGCTCTCCCTATTGTGCTCATGGGCCTGGCCACTCTCGCCTTGGCCCTCGCCAAGATCGTGAGCCGCCCTAGCACTGGTGCTCCCACGTCTAGACCTTAGATTCATTTGTAAGAGATAGGAACCATCCATTTAGAACAACATTCTTGATCAGAAGCAAGGGATTAGAGAAATGACAGCACATTTAATTAAAGCATTCTTTTAATTAAGCCTATCACTTTACTAATCCAATTATACGTGTAGGGGGAATTTTAGTTTAAGCAAAATGCTATTATCATGATGCATGTATCGTCCTATATGTTCACTCAAGCCGGAATATAGCGGCATTCGTAAAATTTTTGGCACATCGCACCCTCACTTTCCGTATACTAAGCGATTCTTACGCAACCTAAGTCAGTGTACCTGCAGAAAAGTGATTAGATAAAACCAGTGCCGCTATCCTAGATAGACCATGTTGCTAGGGCTTATACTTATTTAACTAACTTAATCGCATCCTACTTTTCGCAAAACTTTTATTGGTCAAATTTTTAAGTTTTGAAAAAGAGTGATGAAACTCGTAATCATTATTGGCTCTGGTACCAACTGTGGTAGAACCACCCGAAATAGCACACTTACGGAGGCACTCGTCTTCCACCAGACACTAAGCACCCCGAAAGCAAGCTACAGGGGCGATATCCATCGGGCACACCACTAGGGAGAACCCAAAAGATCCACATTTTTCCCAAGGATATAATAATGAGAACGAGTTACAATACAGGTCCATTTCATACATCAGAGTTTCTTAAAAATTACATTATTACATTACCAAATGTTAGAGTGTGGAATGATAAATAGTGGAATTTAAAATAAACAACTATCGATAAGAACGAGGATCCATCTGAGCCCACCAGAAGAATCCTCCACACAAAGGTACATCTCATGCATCACCTGCAACAGGGGTAAATAAACCCTGAGTACATAATGTACTCGCAAGACTTATCCGACTAGTGGGAATAATTTCCCGACTCCAGGGAATATGATAAGCTTCATGGTATGCTGGTTTTCTTTTAGCAGAAAGCAATACTAATAGTGTATCCTTATTTATGTTATTATTATCAGTCATATTAAGTTATTATCTATCTAGTCTATATAAGCACATGTTCTACTTTTAAGTAAGAGTTGAGCAATCAGTTCCATTTCTTCTTCTTTCAACTTTTAGTTCTTACTACGATGCTCGATGGTGATTCGCGAACCGATCTGCCCAGCTGGGTGCCCTAAAAACACATGCCCCGTGTGTACCCCAGGCACAAGCAGGACTAACCCATCACCCACCTGTCCTAGGTGTCCAGGTCCCCATCCAAACTTGGACTCCAAGCCCCCACTCCTGAGTCCTAGACTCAGTGCGGTGCAAGGACCTCCACCATCTCCGCCTCTAATCAGTCGGTCCAGAAAGAGTCAGATCCACGACAAGAGAGCAACAAGTCTTACCTGCGCCCATACCCAAGTATGCGCTCGGGACAATAGATCTGTGACTTGCCTCGCGTCCATTGCAATGACTGGTCCTTAACCGACACAGACAGGGAAAACAGTGTAACCAAGCTTTGCCTCATTGGCCGTGGGACACAACCTCTTACACCCACCAAAACCCAGACCATATCTCTACCTAGTCTCAATTTTTCCTCTCCCCATTTTATCATAAGAGTGATAATAATCCTTTTGTGAGCAACGGCAGGTTACTCACGCTACCAAAAATCCTAAGCATAGCAGCTACTCGACCTATGCTAGTAGGACTCATAGGTAGATATATTCATGCATGTAGTTTCCATAAAATATCTGTAACGTAAATGCACAACACACACACACATATATATATCCAGTTATTATTCAAAATAAGGGTTATGCACCGGGGCTTGCCTTAGGCAGGCAGGGTGTCAGCAAAGTCAACAACTGATGGCTTCAGGACTTCCTCCAGCACGAGAACCTCCTCCTCGTACTCCTTGATCACCTCCTCGTACTCCTACTCGCCCACAGTCACGAACTCTACCAACTCGTTATCTACATGCATAAAATGATGATGCAACGCTTAGTAATACGGCAACAACAACTCTTAAAATAAGAATACATCTACCAAGCTACTAAGCTAACTCTAATGACTAATACGCAAAGTTACCTATTATTCCCACTAAATAGTTATAAAATATTTCATGTATTATCTTAGCAACTAAAGGCATCCTTATTGTTAATATCAATTTACTATATATATGATAAAACAAGGTGCACTAGCTACCATATTTATCAACCTATTCTAAGGCTACAAAAATTACAGTGAGCACATAATAATACAATGAACCTACTGTAAAAAAAATTAGGGCTAGCACTTCTACCAATGCATCATAAAAATTCATTCTCTAAATAACCATAATAATAATAATACATATTTTGAAATAATAAAGTAACCCTAAAGGTATCACTGAACTATACGAACTAATTACACTAACAGATAGATCATGAATTTAGGAATCTAACAAAATTTATTTCACAATAAATAAATAAAATCAAATGAGCTCTAGAGGTGAAGAAATGATATTATTGGAGGAGGCTAATCACGCAATTGAACTTGTTGACTTGCACCTGGCTGTGGGTCTAGAAATAATGGATGAGACCATGGGTCAAGGAAATAACGGAGAAGAAGAAGGAGGGGATTTTTGCAGGCTGGCGACCTCGGCCGATTGCAGCTCAGGGAGGGAGGTCGACGGAGCGTAGCTTTCTCAAGCAAGACAGAGAAACTGTATTTGGGGAGGAAGAAGGTGAGCGGTGAAGCGGGACGGCTCGGCAGCTCGGCGTGTCCTTTTAAAGATAGGAGACACGGGAATGGAGAAGCAAACGGTTCAGTATCGAGTCTAGGGGTCCCACTCGCGTGCTCGTGACTCAGACGAGACCACGACGAGTATGCTGGTCATTCTACAGGCCTAGCCAACCATTGTGTAAGGCAGTGTGTGCAGAAAGGTTGTTTGGTCGTGCATCGAACATTTATTTATTTATACAATCATAAACCACAATAAGTGCAGTTGTGGTCGTCGCCCCAACCAAGCCACTGACGACGGTGACGACCTTGACTTGAGGCCTATGCAAGCTACAATGTTCTAGTCCTCACTCTGCCAGTCCAGGCACACCACCACACACGGCACGACAGGCTCGTTCCATCTGCTGTTACTTGTACTGTAGGCTGTGGCAGTCATACTAGCCTTCCATTTGCCTATGATCTAGTCACTCTAGGCCTCGGCTAGCTGTTCAAGTATGCAGCTACGATCTTAACATGATGTGTTCTTCTATTTGTGTAGCTAGATTATTTAGACTACCATGAGATGATTAATACTACTCCATTAAGTATCACTTTTTTATTAGCTATCTTTTACGCATCATCTTGTACTACTAATAGTGATGTCATCAAGTACTAGTGCTGCTGATCCATGCTAGTTATATACATAAAGAAATTAATCAAGATTCCTTTACAAAACCTATCTAGTGCATGCGAATTCATACACTGGTAGGGTACTGCATCATGCAAGAATGGTCATCTCATCTATAGGAAGTTAGTCCTTTTGCATGAGTAAACTTTGCTGCAAACACAGTGACTCTGCTAGCTAGTAGTAGCCCTAGCTAGTACATGCGTTCAAGGAAAAATGTGAGGAGAACAACAGAGAATGTATCGCAGTTGCTTTCATATGTCTACAGTGATGGCATGTGGAAAGGGTGTCTGAGCGGCGTTTGTAGAGCATCGATTGAACAGCATGCTCAGTGGTCCGAGCTTGTGAGTAAGAGTAATGCGTAGCGTATGCGATGTTGTTGCTATGGTCGGTCGTCGCTGTGCGCGTGCTGCACAGGCTAAGCAGAGCAGTGTGCCTTGTGCGTGCTCTAGGGATTAGGAAGAAGATGAATAGCAAGAGATGGAGTTGGATCAGGATGACAATAGTGAGTTGAGCTGTGCTGGAGAGTATTTGGACAAGAAATAAACTAGAGCTCAAATTGAGAATTAGTGCAATAAAATTTAATTTCTCATTTTACCACCTGCAATAATACATAAATATGATGCTCATGACATAGTTTTAGCAAAAACTGTACAATATAGCACCGAGGGTGTTACAGCATGGCATGGAATCGCGGGTGGCTGCCTCCATCGGGGGATGCCTCACGGGGAAACTTTCTAAGCGTGACCGTAGACAAAGAACCAGGCACTAGGGCCAACAAGGCTCGAGATGCCATCACGCCCATGATCAATTCCAAATACTAGTAAAATTAAATAGCATGAACGCAAATACTAGTGTGAGCATTGTTCGCATATTCTGGTTAAATGAAGATAAACAACATGAAGAGCGGTGATGATCCACCTCTAAAGGGGGAACTAGCAGGTTAGAGAGTAGGCCGACGAGAGATCCATCTGTCGGTGGAGGATTGCCGGTGTTGAAGGCCTCTAGGGACTCCACATCAATAGACGACCTCATCTGCTCCACCATGGTCCTGGCAGGAGGCGTCAACAGCATAGTAGGGTGGAAGGCAAAAGCTTTGGGATGGAATCAGGAGCTCTGGAGAGAGAAGGCAGTAGGTATAACCTTCCCTCTCACCCCTTGTCTCTGCTATTATAGTTTGAGGGCCATCGATCACCCACGATAGAGACGTTTGTATGGGTGGGCGGTGGGGCTTTGCCCCATCACATCAATGCGACGGGCCAGGAGGCGACGTCCCCCACTGCAACAAGTTGTTGATGCCACCCATGCGTGCACGCCTACGTGGGAATGTAGGAGCACGTCATCTGGGTAGTCAAGATTTTAGACGACTAGACCTTGTATGATCCTGTAAAGTATAAAGTTTCTAAATAAAAATAATCCTTGATGCATGGTTCTTGCAAGTTCAAAAAATCTTATCAAATACACGAAAATAAGACGAGTTGGGTTCAACACAGATCAAAGCCACTCATGACTACTACTACTGATACAAATGTTGTGACCATGTGCACTCCATTAGCAATAGTTTTACTCATAGCTCTATACTATATAGTGTTCGACGAGATCAAATGTGCCGTATTCGGACTTTCTTGCGAGCGCAATAAAATATGAGAGTAAAGTGAATGCGTCAGGAAAGCTGGACATAAGAAGTGATTCAAGAAAAGGAGCTTTTGACACGCTTGAGACTTGAGTGCCTGGTGCGGTTGTGATAGGTCTTTTCTGTACTTATTTGATTCCAATCCAAGAAGTCACAATAGTTGAGGGGCATACTCAAGGTGTATCCAGCTCGGTCAGATTTACAATGCTCAGACCATCACTAGGACTCTAGGGCAAGGCAAGATAAAGATTTTTTTTCCAACCAGCGTGCTTTGCTTCGGGTGCTGTCGCACTCCCTCAGGAACCTCAACCAGTCATACCGTAGAAGGAGTGTTCGACTGGAGATGCAGGAGTATTGACATTCCCAAGCATACACTAATGAAAACAGAGCACGTCTCCTCCATTTATGCTGATGAGACGGTGTCAGTCTCAGCGCTGGTTTTTACTACATGTTAGCTCCTCCACTGATGCCCTAATAGTGTGTGCACTCCTTGCATTTGTGACAACACCAGAAACACAGAAAAAGAAAGCTCCCCACAAGAGGAGAACGAGAACAGAGACATAGCAACAAGGATTCTTCAAAACTATTAAGTTCCCAAGTTGGCATGGCAAGGCTATAAGAAGACATGGAAGGACCGAGCTAGAGTGACCTAGAGTGCATGAAGATCCTTCTTCCTAGATTGTATGCAGAAACATTGGTAAGTGCCCATTTTCTGTGTGCTAAATTCGATCTGCTAGGCTTTGCCTGTGGGAATGAACTTGTCCCTCTATTTGGCTATGTTGATCATTGTGCACGTAGAAACTACCGGCTGCAATGGCTCTAGCCATTGGAGGTCATCGAAAACTCAAGCTTTGTCTAGACGACGAGCAGAGCCTGGCCCGGTGGAAGGTGGAGGTGTTCCCTGATGGCGGTCACTTGTACCTCCACTAGGGATGGAAGCACTTTGCCCGCGCCCTCGACCTCCAAGATGGGTTCTCTCTTGTATTGCAGTATGACAACCGGTCACAGATAACATCAAGGTCTTCGACCTTACCACCTGCCACAAAGCAGTACCCGCATTACTTTGAGGCCGACGGTAGTCAGCTCTCCCTGCCCATCATGGAGCCGAGGAGTTTTGTAGTAATCCTAAAGAAGTACCACCTCAAAGCAAAGTATCTAGTGAGCACTCACGCGAGACACAGAACATACCAACGATGTCGCAAGTTACCATTGTCCTCTTTGTCATCAGTCTTTTTTGTGCGAGGCGAAGAACATGCCATGGACTTCGAGCGAGCGCATGACTATAAATAGTGGCACATGGTCGAGCTGCAGATGGCTGGGCAGTCCTAGATCATGGGCTTGGAGAGGACCCACACAAATAAAGTCTTGCGAGTGTTGTTCAAATACGGGTGGGGCACCTTGTGCGCTAACAACAACCTCAACATCGGTGACACCTGCTTCTTTAGTGTGATCCGCGAGGCCACCTGCAGCAATGATGATGATGAGGAATGGGAGGAGGAGTTGGAGGACGATGAAGCTAAGCTCAAGGTGGAGGTGCCTAAGACAAACGGCAGATGGAGGCGGTGAACTCAGCGCAAGAGTTGATACGATCTATATTTTGTTGTTTCATCAATACTATTATCTAACCTATCAAGATTTCTATGTACCAGACTGTGTTAGGCCCTGTTTGGATGAACTACAGCTAGTTAGCCATGGCTAAAAATTAGCCAATTAGTTGTTTCATTAGCCCATACCTGTTTGTATCGTGAACTAATTGTTGGGTTCTATAGACTAGTTGGATGGCCCCTGATAATTGACATCACTGTATTTTGTTGTTCATCGACTCACAGTGATCCGAATTGTCTATATTTCCTAGGGTCAGACTATCTTAGGCTCTAGAAAAATTTCAAAATCTATACGCCCACGTCCTTCAATCAGAAAGGGCAAACACCGTTAGTATACTATAGATCAGAAAGAGAACTACAGGCAAAAGCAACCAACAGGGGCTAGATAGAGTTTAACCCACCTAATACAAAGTTCAACAAAAGTTAACGCAGACATAGCGATTGCGTGGGTTAAACTCTATTGAGCGTGGTGTAGATCGGGTCCTTTTGTCATTTGGTAGCCGTTTCAAGCCCTTGTTGGTTGGTTTTGTCTGCTGGTTTCTTTCTTGTTCTCTTTCTGATATGTAGTATGGTAAATATGCATAACAGATTTCATCCAATTAAGTCTCCTATTGATCTAATGCCTAATGGAGGAGCCACATAGCTATTTGAAGTTTACTGCACACATAAGAAAGTCTAAGCATTATAAATATGAGCGGGCCAGACACATCTCGCGTTATACAGGGAAACCTGTTTCGTCCTAGTACTTTTGTTGAATCCCTAAAGGAAACAAATATAATTGAAATAAAATAACAGAAAAGCAAAAGCAATAGAAAATCAAAAGCTACATTATCAGCCTGGCTTATCAGCATGGTACAGTGTTTTCTGTCAACAAATCAGCCAACAGTACTTTTTAGCCTGACTTTTCAGCGAAACGAATAGGTGGTATATTTCAGGACAAATTTCAAATGCCAGAATACACTATATTCGAAAAGAGTGAATTACTAGTTTCTTATTCCAATTTCCCATTTGAAAAAATGGATTTCTTGGCAAAGCCTCTAGTCCTCGCTGTAATATAGAGCCCTTCTTTCCCATCTGTCTGCATAGCCATAGACGCCGCCTGTGCATGGAAGATCATCGTGCACCTATGCCGGTGGCGGTGGCGACAACTTGCCCCACGTCGTTCTGAGGACCACCTCGGCGGCCGAGAGGCGGCACAACACACACCCCTTGTTGCTTAGCCACCTACTTGTTGGTCTGCCACTGCTCGCGATACTTTCTCGCCCTCGACCCATCTTGTGTATCGCCTTACAGTGTCATCATCGATGGCATCGCCATTGAGCCTATAGAGCAATAGGATGACCAGATAGGCCACTAGATTGTGCCCTCCATCAGTGGCATGGGCGAGTTCATCGATGCATGACCGGGGCTATGCTTTTCCTTGAATACGGTTTCTATCCCGATGAGGAAGCAAGCCTTCGGGTTGCCAACTTGGGTTAGGCTAGCAAGGAGGGCTTCATAGTCGACAGGGTCATCCCATGTCCTCTCGCGTCTAAACTGATCCAATGCTAGACGCCGATCGACGGTGGGGTCACCGTAGATGCAGCTCATGGATGAGCAAGTCACCCATAGTCTATGGAGGTTGTCCATGGGCCACTCCGAGGTCACAGTGAGGTGGCCCATGATCACAATTTGCACCTCGATAGGGAGTGTCGTCAGCGACATGATTGTCGCATGGATCGAGCTACGGCGTGTGGACAGCGGTGAGCCGAAGGGCTAGAGAGGTGGAGTGGCGCGACATACGTTGATTGAGGAGGAGGTGGGGGAGGCTGCTAAGCGGGGGCTATAGTAGGAGTCAAACAATGGGAGTGAGGCAAGGCTTTGTACACATAGGGATGCCAGGGCTAGAACAGGCTTCTAACGCGAGCGCACCACGTTCATCATTACTAGTATCCAAGTAATGAATATTTTAGTCGGGTCGGACCTTCTTTCATCCGGTGAACTATACAGTGTAGTCCTATCCAAGCAGTCGTAGGCTTGCAGTAGCCGAGGGGCAACAGCTAGCTAGAGATGGCTACATTACATGGTTTCATATGTTCTAATCGTCTACACTCCCTCGGCTATGTTTGAAGCTACCGCTTCAGGATTCATGCTTGTAGGCACAGATGGTGCAGCTCCTGTTTGGAGCACAGTCGATCAGGCAAAAGTTCTACTCATAGCTGTACAAGAGTTACATGTCTCTCCCGTTCAAATTTACGCTGCTCGGACTATCAGGCGAGCATATGGTTTACTATAAATAGGTAAACATCATTTCATCTAATATACTAGACGGACATGGTCAGGGAAAAGTTGTGGTCGATAGTTGTAGAGTACACATCCCTGGTATGGTAACTAGTTGCCATCTATAAGCATGATTTTGGTTAGAATAAATGTCAATCGAGATCCTCAAACCAGCATGGAACACAATAATAAGTTCATACAAATAATATGGTCTAATATGGCACGTTACCTTTATCCAGATCCTCAAACCAGCATGGAACGCGGTTGGGAAAATGCAAACAGGTGAGGGAAGGGGGAGCCAGAAGGTAGGCGATTGATGCAATGCATGCTATCGGATGAGGGAAGGGGGACACTCCTTTCATATGGAACTTGCACGACTGATGAGAGTGGTGCAAATGCGGCAGGAAAGCTAGACACAAGAAGTGAATCGAGAAAAAGAGCTTTTGACCACCATGACACGCTTGACACTTGAATGTCTGGTGCAGTTGTGATAGGTCTTTTCTGTACTTATTTCAATACAATCCAAGAAGTCATAGCAGTCGAGGGGTAGACTGATTGCTATGACACTTTATACTATCCTACGAGATCAAATACACAGCGGGTGGACTTTCTTGCATTCGTAGTAAAAGTCAACATGTATAGCTCATCTATTCTGCATTAGATCGAGGCAAGACTTGTTTAGATGAACTCCTCGCTGCATGGTTCTTTCAAGTTCAACAAATTTTATCAAATAAAATTTCAACATCTATACACCCACATCCTCCGATTAGAAAGGGCGAACACCATTAGTATATTACAGATCAAAAAGAGAACCCAAAAAAAATTGCAAGCAAAAGCAGCCAACAGGGGCTAGAAACAAGTTACCAAATAACCTAAGGAATTGAGCTACACCATGCTCAATAGAGTTTAACAGACCTAATACGAAGTTCAACAAAAGTTAACACATACATGCTTGCAAATAATTAAGACTTCACATACAGTCGTCCCACAGACCAAACCTAGCCATGACTTGTACTACTGATATGTCCCATAGATCAACAATCAAGGCGGATGTGTAGGATCTTGTCTACGTTCACCTTCGCTAAGATGATGTTGGCGGCCGGCTCGTCGCGCTTGAACAGATCATCAATATAATCTTTGTCTTCCGATGTTGATGGAAAAGCTTGTTGCACCACCCACACTTTCACCATTGCGCCAAGGTCAAGCTAGGCAATGACCAGCACCATGGCAGCTCCTTGATGGATGGCTTCGGATGCCATGGCCCGAATACGGGCCAGCAGGGCTCGGAGGCGCTTCTTTGGTGCAGTGACCGAATTGTCCGCTGTCTGCACCGGGAAGATGGCGTCATAGGCGGCAGTAGTGTCAACAAGCAGGTTCTAGACCTCCACCTTAGAAGTCACCTTCTCATCTCTAGGCAATGCCAAGTGTGGCGCGCGCAGCCTTCAGCTCATCGCATAGCTTGTCGGCGTCCAAACTGGCCCCTGAGTACAAGTCTATGACCTTGAGGTAAGCCTTCTTTAACTTAAAGTATTCTTCGTGGTCTGATGATGCATCACCAGAAGACTATCCGAGGTCAGATGGGACTTCATGGTCTAACGATGCATCACCAGAAGACTGTCCGGGGTCAGACAGGATTGACGATGGCGTGTGACGATAGGATGTCTCTCTACACAATGCAAGCCAAGTTCAAGCCCATAGGATAAGGGGGACAACGATCTGATTGAGAAGGCAAACAACTCACCAGACTGTCCGGAGCAGCATGGGATAGAATCGTTGCTGGTGGCTGCCCCCACCAGGGGATGGTTCCTAGGGCTACTTTTCGAGTGCGACCATGAATGAAGAACTCAGCTCCAGGGCCAACGATCCTCGGGACACCATCACGCCCACGTCCACCTATTAAGAAAGTAGGCAATTTCCAAATACTAGTTAAATTAAGCAGCATGAACATAAATACTAGCATGGGCATTGCTTGCATACTCTAGTTAATTTAATGAAGAGAAACAACATGAACAACGGTACACGAAAAATCACCTCGTCGGGAGGAACTGGCGGTGGGTGTGAGACCATGCCGATGAGAGGTCCATCTGTTAGTGGAGGATGGCTGGCGCTGAAGGCCACCTAGGACTACCCCCTACCATGATCCATCATGTACTCTCCCATAACCTTCATCACCCATTGGTCTAGGTCATCCTCGTGGATGGTGACCCATGACTCAATTGTAGGGTCCGTTGGGCCTTAGAACTCCCACTGGGGGTGGTGCCTCATCTTCAAGGGGAGGACCCGACGACCAATAAAGGTATGGATCACCCTCGTCCCCATCAGGCCCTAGTCCTTTAGGTCCTTGATCACATCCAACAAGTTGGGCACATGGTGCCTGTAGGCCTCTAGTGGTGGTAGTTCCTCCCATGACTTCGTGAGGTCACCACACAGCCAGTCAGGAGAATAAGACGGCAGTGATGAGCTCTCAATGGGGACGTAGAGCCACAACTTTTGCCACCCCAAGTCCACGGAAGGGTAGCAGTCAAGGCTCAGGTACCTATCCTCCAATCTGGGATGAAGTTGGATCAAGGCGCACCCCGTCTGAGGAAGATGGACCCCCCGGGCGCTGAGCGAACCACCTGGAATAAAGACCACCACAACTCATAGTATGCAGGGACTCCTAGGAAGCCCTCACATTGCATGATGAAGACAGAGAGGTGGAGGATCCCCTCTAGGGTCAAGTCATGGAGGCAGAGCTCGTAGTAGTATGACAACCACCAGAATATGGGGTGCGTCGACACCCGAAACCAAAAGAGTGGAAATAGGCGAAAGAGATGACCTCATTCTCCTCCAGTCTCGGCTCCACTTTGGTTCTCGGTGGGACTCTCCACCCGATCGCATCGACGGCCTCTAGGATCATCGCGTTCAGTCGTAGCTCATTGAACACCTTGCGATCGATGAACGACTTCGTCAACTGCATGGTCATGGTCCTCGTAGGAGGCATCGGTGGCGCAAAGGGCGCAGTAGGGTGGAGGGCAAAAGCCTTGCGATGGAAGGAGGAGATCTAGGGTGGGAAGGTAGATGATCGCATAATGCAGTAGATAACCCATGGAACTACTCCACGACCCATGACCACTGACATGTTTGCGTGGGTGGGCGGTTCAGCTTTGCCCCATCAAATCAATGCGATAGGCAGCGAGGCGATGCCCCTGCTGGAACTGCCTCCTGACGCCACCCACGCGCGTGCGCCTGCGTGGGAATGCAGGAGCCTACAAGATGAAAACGGACGCCATGCATCGTTCATCAATACTATTTGGGTAGCCACGATTTCAAACCATCAGACCTTCTGTGATAAACCTTATCACTCCACTAGTGTCCGGCTAGTGAAAATTTTAGATAATCGTTCTGTCTATAGGGTACACAAACATTTCAACGGCTGTGCATCCATCCTTTGATGGTTGCGATCAGCCCAAATCTAAATTTAACTACTCCATCCGTCCCAAATCAAGGAGTCAGAACTGTCAAATGTGACCAAATAAAAAAACTCAATGTAATAAGAATCAATCGAAGTATATGAAGTATGAAAGAAATAAAGGAAGATAAATATAGTTGGACCAACATAATAACTGCATTCCTTTATATACAAAAGTACATTATGTAGTATTTCTCTAATCTCTAATGTCTAAAACATCTCATCTTTCCAAGAGAACTCATGTCAGACGGTTGGCAAATTGCATTCAGTCGATCAACATGAGTGAAGATGACAGAGTCTCCTCCCACAAACACAGTAACACTACTAAGTCTTTTCATTTGCTCGAAATTCCTAACACGGACAAAAATCTTGCCACTATCATTGTCTTCGACAACTGTAACAAAGCAATCTTTACCAAGCATATAACGAACTGCAGCTTCAACAACGATTAGTCGGGGCTGTTGATGAACATGACGTCCCCAAACAACAAGCACCCCTTCTACGATACTTGGCGACACTCCTAGCCGCCAAAGCACAAGCTTGCTGGTGGAGTAATCATGGGTGTTGTGGTACGACAACATCTCTCTGTATACAGAACAAAAAACACAAGGAAAAAATCATTAGAAAAAACCACATATGAAAAAACACTACACCTTGAACAAGCAAGAACTAGTACAAAGCAACAGAATATTGCCTAGGCCATATCTTAGCCTCGATTGAGATCTTGATCCTGACTAGAATAAACTGACAAAGAAACTAAAACTCACCTCAACAAGGACGATCACTGTAGTTCTATGGGCAACAACTGCTAACGAAGTTGTAACACTACCTCCTTTCCTTGGCTAGCAATTTGCAAGTGAAAAGTAAAAGAGACCAGGAAGGATATTTTTACTCGATGCAGACGCTAACAAACGTTAGAAGATGTGAGTCCCTGTAGCATTACTAATTACTAATAAAATAGATTCAGAATACGAGCAGTCAGAGTAGTAGTTGAGGGGTGGGCGCGTTTTCCTATTCTAATTACGAGAAAGTCCGGCACGTTAAATACATAGAGCTATGGACTTTCTCATTATCAGAGCAGGAAAAGCATCAACCCCTCGACTACTACACTGGCGATTCGAGTAGTAATGACGACAAGCAATGGGAACGTACTCGAGCGATGGCAAAGTACAGCACCGACTACGACTCTAGCGAGGAGGACTATCCGGAGTACTGTGACTCATCCAGCGAATCGCCAGAGCACTAGCAAGGAGGAGGATGTTTTTTTCTCTCTTTCTCTGGAAACTCAAACACCCTTAGAATCCACGACTTTTTCTAGTTTGAGAAATCCATGGGGATATCAATAACCCATTTAGTTATTTATGGAGGGTTTTCCATCCCTGGGCCTACCTTCCTCTTGCTTCCAAATTATAGGTATTAGTTCAAACAGCCACATATACAGTCACACAAATAAAAATAATAATCGGCACATGCAGCGCAACAAGCTACAGCGAGTAGGTTTATTTTTTATTTTTTGGTAATTTTTAGGTGTCAAATTCAAGCATCTTTTAATTATTTATTATCATCCTCTTTTAGTTTTATATTTATTTATATTATTATGAAAAAATCAAAAAGGCAAGAACTAACTCATCAGATATATAAATAGGTGCATAGGAGAAAAAATGAAAAGATGGATATTAGGTAAGTAACATTTTGTCGTAATCATTTCCTATTAAAACACAAAATAAATTTCATTCTCTGTCAAGCACCGCGCCGAGCAGTACAGCCAACATGCCCCGAAAATTTGATTTTGCACCGCGCCGAGCAGTCTCGCCAACACGCACCGAAAATTAGATGCCTCTCTTTTGCCCTCCGCGTCGAAAATAGGTTTACCACGCCATCGATTTCAAACAAGGGCATTTGTGGTAATGTGATGGCCACATAAAAGCGCAAAGAGTCACCGTCTCCGGCATCTCCATTCTCCAGCCGCACCGTCCCTCCTCCACCTCCAAATCCTAGTCCCATGGCCTCCCTCTCCACTCTCTAGCCGTCCGCTCTACCACCCCGCTCTGGACCCTAGGCGCCATCGGCCCAGCAGCTCAGTTCCCTCTCCACTCTCCAGCCGCACCCTCTCTCATACATTTCTAAATCCTAGCCTCGACAACGATACAAGCTAGTGTCAGGGTTATGAGGATGCTACGCTAGCCGGAAAACAAAAATTTCAACCTCATAAAATAGGATCTACTGCAAGTTATAGATCATGGGATTACCACTAGACGTGCAGGTGCAGCGGAAGTGACTCGATGTAGTCGAACACGTCGTTGCAGTGTCGTGCAGTTGCGAGGTCGTCCGTCCATCCGTCCCCTTCGTGCGGTTCATCCTTGTGCTCTAGATGTAGCACCTCTAAGGTATCCACACATATAGGGAGGAAGCATTGCACCTTCGGACTGCTATGTCCGCGAGGAGCAGCAGGTGCAGGCGTAGGATAGGTGGCAGCGGCTGCCAAAAGACATGGATTGATTTGCCCCGTTGCCCCACCCCACATATTTATAGGCGTCCCTAATGAGCTCCCGAGTTGGAGGCCCATTAGTAACCCTAAGCCTTGTCTAATTCGGATCCAATCTGAACTAGGCTTCCAGCCCCTTAAGCGTGCGACCCTATGGGTTCACGCACACATAGATATGGCCCGAGTACTCCTACTCGGCCATTAGTTGATAGCGACCTCTAGCAAGGCATGTCAACTCCTATGCGTACGCAAAGATCATATCAGACGAACCACCACAAAACCACATACTTGTTATTCCCTTGCCTCATGATATTTGGTCCAACTCATAGGTTAACACTTAACCCAAGCACGGCCATGCATTTCTTGATCTAATCATTAGAGTGATCCAGTGATATCTCTCATATATAGAGAGGGGCAAATTCCATCTTGATTGTCTATGTCTCATAGCATGTTTCCCGACAAACCCGAAAACCACCTTTATAACTCCCCTGTTACGGAGTAGCATTTGATAGTCCCTGAGTAGGTCGTTTCACATCTTGAATACATACAACAATCTCAGGTCTAAGGACATAACGTACATGATGTGAATAGAGATAATAACGACATCTCATGTTGGGTCAGTCCAGCCCCATGTCATACATGTGCCCACATTATCAGTTTGACATCTCCATGTCTATGACTTGTGAAACATAGTCATCAACTAATAATGTGATGATCCATTATTCATGTGTGTCCTCACATGAACTCTGACTAGGGACAATATTAGAATAACCATTCAAGTAAAAGAGTTTCACAAACAATTCATATAATTGCTAATCGATACAGGTTGTCTTTAATGGAAATTCAATGAACTCATAATATATCATGGATACAAGGCAATATAATCATCTCTATGATTATCTCTAGGGCATACTCCTAACAATCTCCCACTTGCACTAGAGTTAATCTCGAAGATATCTAATACCCATAGCTCTTATGTGCGCCTCATGCTTAGGCTATGGAAGAGCCTTTGTCAAAGGATCTGCAACATTCAAATCTGTGTGTATCTTGCACATCTTGATCTCATCTCGTCTAATGAACTCTCGAATGAGATGAAATTTCCATAGTACATGTTTGCTCTTTTGGTGATTCCTTGGCTCCTTAGCCTGCGCAATTGCCCCATTGTTGTCACAATGTAGATTCAATGGGCTGGACGCATTCGGAAACATACCAAGTTCAATGAGGAACCTCCTCATCCAAACACCTTCCTTCATAGCTCTAGAAGTTGCAATGTACTCGGCCTCTGTTGTAGAATCGGTCACCGTCTCCTGCTTGGAACTTTTCCAACTTACAGCACCACCATTTATTATGAACACAAAACCTGATTGAGACTGTGAATCATCCATGTTAGTTTGGAAGCTAGCATTGGTGTAACCATTTACAACGAGCTCCTCCTCACCTCCATAGATTAGGAACACATCTTTAGTCCTTCTCAAGTACTTAAGAATGTTTTTAACAAGTATCCAGTGACTCTCTCCTAGATCAGCTTGGTACCTGCTCGCAACACTTAGAGCATATGAGACATCTGGGCGAGTACATATCATGGCGTACATGATGGAACCAACTGCCTAGGTATATGGAACCTTACTCATGCGCTTCCGCTCATCAGCTGTCGAAGGACACTGTTTATCGCTAAAGCGCATACCATGTGACATAGGCAAGAACCCTTTCTTTCTTGGACTGTTCCATGTTGAATCATTTCAACACCTTGTCAATGTACGTATCTTGGCTTAATCCTATAAGCCTCTTTGATCTATCTCTATAGATCTTGATGCCCAAAATATATGCTGCTTCTCCTAAATCCTTCATAGAAAAACTATTATTCAATGAAGTCTTTATGGATTTTAACATAGGAATGTCATTCCCAATCAATAATATGTCATCCACATATAAGATCAGAAATACAACAGCGCTCCCACTTTCCTTCTTGTAAACACAAGGTTCTTCTTCATTCTGATGAAAGCCAAACCCTTTGAACACTTCATCAAAATGAATGTTCCAACTCCGAGATGCTTGCTTTAACCCATAAATGGATTTCTGAAGCTTGCATATTTTTCCAGCATTGTTTGGATCAACAAAACTTTTGGGCTATATCATATACATGTCTTCATCCAAATTTCCATTTAGAAAGGCTGTTTTAACACCCATCTGCCATATCTCATAATCGAAATAAGCAGCTATTGCTAGAATGATCCAGATAGATTTAAGCATCGTTACCGGCGAGAAAGTCTCGTCGTAGTCAATTCCTTGAACTTACCAAAAACCCTTTGCAACAAGTCGAGCTTTATATATGTGAACGTTTCCATCCATATCCTTTTTCTTTTTATAGATCCATTTGCACTCTATGGGTCTAACCCCATCAGGCGGGTCAACCAAGTTCTAAACTTGATTGTTTCCCATGGAATCTATCTCGAATCTCATGGCACTTTGCCATTTCTCGGAATCTAGGTCCATCATTGCTTCCGCATAAGTCGTAGGTTCGTCATCATCTAATAATAACAAATCCCCACGCAACTCATGGATTCTTGCTGACCTTCGTGGTTGTGGCAGTGTTTCTATTGCCACGGGTATCTCAACTTGTTCTGCTACATTAGCATCACTCATAGAGTCCTTCCCAACTGGCTCATCTTGAACTTCTTCAAGATACACCTTCTATCCACTTTTCTCTCTTTTGAGAAACTCTTTCTCTAAGAAAACACCATTCCGAGCAACAAACACTTTGCCCTCTGATCGGTTGTAGAAGTAATACCCTAAAGTTTCCTTCGGATATCCCACGAAAAAACATTTGTCTGATTTGGGTGTTAGTTTATCTATCATAAGTCATTTGACATAAACTTCACAACCCCAAATTTTTAGAAAAGACAAACTGGGACTCTTACCAGTCCACATCTCATGTGGTGTCTTAACTACTGACTTAGATGGTACCCTATTCAATGTGAAAGCGGCTGTTTCTAGAGCGTATCCCCAAAATGATAACGGTAGGTCTGACTGGCTCATCATAGACCGAACCATGTCCAACAAAGTCTGACTATGTCGCTCGGACATGCCATTTCTCTGAGGCATTCCAGGTGGCGTAAGCTGTGGAACAATTCTGTAACTCTTTAGATGATTACTAAACTCGTGGGTCAAATATTCGCCTCCACGATCAGATCGCAAAGCCTTAATTTTCTTGCCACATTGATTCTCTACTTCACTCTGAAACTCCTTGAACTTTTCAAATGTCTCAGACTTATGTTTCATTAAGTAGACATAGCCATATCTACTAAAGTCATCAGTGAAGGTTATGAAGTATTGGAATCCGCCTCTTGCTGTCGTACTCATTGGTCCGCATACATCAGTATGTATGAGTTCCAGCAAGTCTACCGCCCTCTCAGGAAAACCTGTGAAAGGCGTCTTGGTCATCTTGCCCAGCAGGCAAGCCTCACATGTCTCGTATGATTCAAAATCAAACGAAGTTAAAAGCCCATTAGAATGGAGCCTCTTCATGCGATTCTCCCTTATATGACCTAAACGACAATGCCACATATAGGTAGGAC
This sequence comes from Miscanthus floridulus, assembly GCF_019320115.1. Taxonomy (NCBI): domain Eukaryota; kingdom Viridiplantae; phylum Streptophyta; class Magnoliopsida; order Poales; family Poaceae; genus Miscanthus; species Miscanthus floridulus. Next base: position 84,778,741 of record NC_089582.1, on the reverse strand, counting down.
TTAACTCATTAAGCCGAGGCCTTTTAGCACTTATATTACAGACAGGAGCATCTTCAAGATTTAAAATAAATAACCCATTCACAATGGATGCAGAAGCCACAAACATGTCATTTTTAGAGATCACAACCATTGTCTTTACTCGCAAATGAATAACCATCCTTCATCAAACATGAAGGTGACACAATGTTTCGACTTAAACTAGGAACAAAATAACAATTATTCAACTCCATAATAAATCCTGATGCGAGGTGGAGTTGCATCGTCCCGATGTTCAACGCAGCAACTCTTGCATTATTGCCCATGCGGAAATCAACTTCTCCCTTTTCCACGCTTCTACTTCTTATCATTCCCTGCATCGTATTGCAAATATGAGCAACCAATCCGGCATCAAATACCCAAGAATTAATATAAGAATTAGCAAGGAAAATGTCTGTAACATAAACAACAAGTGTACAAGCTGTGGGAGTACCTTTACTACCGCGATCCTTAATGGATTCCAGGTACAGCTTGCAGTTCCTCTTCCTGTGACCTTTCCCATGACAATGAAAGCACTCAGCATCAGCAGGTGGTCCAGCCTTGGGCGTAGGTGGGTTTGGCTTAGAGATCTCATCTTTAGCCTTGCCATTTTTCTTCTTTCAAGAATTGCCCTTCTTCTTAAACTTAGGCTTGTTTTGGACCGCCATCACATGGCTACTGCCAGCACCTTTCTTGATGTCAGCCTCTGTTGTTTTAAGCATGCCACATAACTCATTCAAGCCCTTCTCCACCCATGCATATGGTAGTTCGCGACAAAATTTCCATAGCTAGGCGGAAGAGACGTGAGAATAAAATCAGTAGCTAATTCAGGGCCAATTGGGAAGCCCAGCTTCTCCAACCTCTAAGTGTAACCAACCATTTTGATCACATGTGGCCCAACTACTGCGCCCTCTGCTAGCTTGGTTTCAGCAAAAGCCTTTGAGACATTGAACCTTTCAGTCCTAGCTTGAGTCTAGAACATATCATTGAGCGCCACAATCATATCGTGCGCTGCATGGTTATTGTCAAACTGCAACTGCAGATCTGGTTCCATACAAGCAAGCATAAGGCAACTCACTTCAAGATCAGCATCACATGCTTTCTTTTAAGTGTTTTTCTCTACAGCAGGTGCATTATCAGCAGGCTCATCTGGTAATGGGGTGTCTAGAATTTCTTCTTTTTTCTCTGCCCTAAGAACAATTCTCAGGTTGCAGATCCAATCCGCATAGTTTGTTCCATTCAACTTATCTTTCTCAAGAATTGAACGCAAAGTAAATGGTTGACTGCTAGGTGCCATTTATCTACAACAAAAGTTATGCAAAATACTAAGACAATGTATCCAAATAAAAAGTAAACAATATTAAAACTTTAATATAATCTACTCCCACTAAAATCAATATCCCTCTATTGAAACTTAGTGATTCAAGACCCACAACTAACAAGTCTACTAGTGAGCTTTAGCATCACCGCTAGAAGACATGGTAGATTGGTAAGCAACTCTTTACTAATCATATCACATATGACTCTTGTTGTTGGGTAGCATCTCTATGCTTTGGTGCCCAACTACTCATGCTCCAAGGTCCCTAACCGTTAGGATGACCTTGTTTAAGTAACCAAACCTTCTGCTATAAGTATCCGATACGAACTTGTCTAGTCAAGGAAAACCAGTGGCACCCTAATTTCATAGACCCACCACCGATTGTACAAGACACCTGACAGTGCAAGGTTTGGGGAAGCATTTTAACTTAAACATTGCCGAGGGAACGTTCTACTTCACCATCGCATGTAGACAAAAACATTATCGCACATGAAAGTAGAATATAGTAAGAACAGCATTAACACAAAGATATGACATGGTGTAGCCCAATGTTCCTTTGGGGGTCTCCATCTCCATCGAACTGTTCCGCATGATGATCTCCATCTCCATGATCCATGTATGCCATCCTTCAGTGATGAGTCTGCCAAGACTAGCTATCACTAACGCAAGGCAGTGAAGAAGATTACATAGTCGCGGATAGGATCATCACAGTTTGGCACGCAGGCCATTACATCAATTTGACAATATCTTAGTGGCTCCAGCCATATTGTCATACTCACGACATGCAAGCCATGAATTAATTACATACATGCATCACATACACATAAGGGCTATACCAGTCATAAATTCCTGCAAAACAGAGTTAACCGATTCTGACGTCTAATCTTAAAAAGCCGAAAACACCATCTTCCTGGCCTTTTTTCGCAAATCTAATTTCAGCGAAACTGGCAAAGCCAGTGAGAATCGGATGTAAATTTTTTTTCTCTACAATTTTCATATAGAACTCGTCTCAATCCGAGGTCGTATGCAAAAGTTATAACTGTTTTATCGAACAGCACTTTTCCTTGCACCCCGACGCCCGGCAGTAGATCCAATCTATCACCATTGCGCATCACATGCGCTCGGCACTTGACCTAGGTTCGATTTGATCAATCTAATTGATCTCCATCTTGCCATGACTGGATTTACATGTATCACTTAACTCGGATGGCGGAATTCCGACCGGTACGAGTAGATCGTTACAAGACCAACATGGTAAAATCACGAACCATGATCAGAGACTCATCTACAACCGCGCATATCTCCATACGCACTCATCCGAACCTATAACGACACAGTAACCTGGCTCTGATACCACTATCAGGGTTATGAGGATGCTACGCTAGCCGGAAAACAAAAATTTCGACCTCAAAACAGGATCTTCTGCTAGTTATAGATCACGGGATTACCACTAGACGCGCAGGTGCAGCGGAAGCGACTCGATGTAGTCAAACACGTCGTAGCAGTGTCGTGCAGTTGCGAGGTCGTCCGTCCATCCGTCCCCTTCGTGCGGTTCGTCCTTGTGCTCCAGATGCAGCACCTCCGAGATATACACATGTACAGGGAGGAAGCGTTGCGCCTCCGGACTGCTAGGTCCACGAGGAGCAGTAGGTGCGGGTGTAGGATGGGCGGCGATGCCTACCAAAAGGCGTGGATTGATTTGCCCCGTTGCCCCACCCCACATATTTATAGGCGTCCCTAATGAGCTTCCGAGTTGGAGGCCCATTAGTAACCCTAAGCCTCGTCTAATTCGGATCCAATCCGAACTAGGCTTCCAGCCCCTTAAGCGTGCGACCCTATGGGTTCACGCACACATAGATATGGCCTGAGTACTCCTACTCGGTCATTAGTTGATAGCGGCCTCTAGCAAGGCATGTCAACTCCTATGCGTACGCAAAGATCATATCAGACGAACCACCACAAAACCACATACTTGTTATTCCCTTGCCTCACGATATTTGGTCCAACTCATAGGTTAACACTTAACCCAAGCATGGCCATGCATTTCTTGATCTAATCATTAGAGTGATCCAGTGATATCTCTCTCATATATAGAGAGGGGCAAATTCCTCTTGATTGTCTATGTCTCATAGCATGTTTCCCGGCAAACCCGAAAACCACCTTTATAACTCCCCTGTTACGGAGTAGCGTTTGATAGTCCCTGAGTAGGTCGTTTCACATCTTGAATACATACAACAATCTTAGGTCTAAGGACATAACGTACATGATGTGAATAGAGATAATAACGACATCTCACGTTGGGTCAGTCCAGCCCCATGTCATACATGTGCCCACATTATCAGTTTGACATCTTCATGTCTATGACTTGTGAAACATAGTAATCAACTAATAATGTGCTGATCCATTATTCATGTGTGTCCTCACATGAACTCTGATCAGGGACAATATTAGAATAACCATTCAAGTAAAAGAGTTTCATAAATAATTCACATAATTGCTAATCGATATAGGTTGTCTTTAATGGAAATTCAATGAACTCATAATATATCAAGGATACAAGGCAATATAATCATCTCTATGATTATCTCTAGGGCATACTCCTAACAGCTAGATCCGGATCCCCTACCTTGGCACCTACCACGATCGACCAGATCTGAACCCTAGCCGGAGCCAGATCTGTTACCCCTTCGTCAACACCGACCGCACTAGCTTTGTGACCACGATGATAAGACCAGATCTGAACACAGACACGGAGGAAGAGGTACCCAAATTCATTTTATGATGTGTGCTCTACTATAGAGGCTAAACCAAGGATATGTAGATAGTGATGGGGTTGCATATTTCCTATAGTTGAGTGTAGCTGACATGTGCTTTATCGGATTAATGACTTCTGTATAACCTGTAGTTACTAGTTAGGCGCTTATTTGCATACTCTTGCTCTATTGTGTTGACATTCCATAGAAGCTTTAGTTAATAAATGCCTTTGTAGTATAGAAAGATAGAAGAACTTAGAATACATGTGGGCCCAAAACATGTGTCTCCAAAGGCAAAAAAGTCAAGCACAAAGGGTAGACACGGTGAAGATTTAGAATATATCCCTGAACTAGGGGAGGTAGTTGAGGGATTTGATGTTACAGATAAAACAAATTCAGATTTAGAAGATGAGCCAGTACCCCTAGCAATTGAGGTGCTTGTTCTATCTTGTATTTAGTTCAGAGGGGTGTAGGTAGCAATGCAATTTGTACATGCTTACTGCTTAAGTTTGTATCTCCAATTTCAGTGTCCGGGTCAAAGGAGCCATAGAGGAGGCTCTGACAGCAGGACAAAAGGCAGCGCTGCCATGAGTCCTGGGCGAAGGCACTCCAAGCGGTTGAATTCAACACGACCAGGAGAGTTTGCTCTTGGAGTTCATACTCGGAGGGCTACCGCTGGCAAAAGGGTGGAGGTATCAACAGTAGGTGAACATAATTCTCCATCACCATGGACACCTATACCCAGGGATCAATTCAAACTTCATGAATTGACTGGAGACATTTGTTGGGACGACACCCTACCTAGCCCTGTGAGAGACTACCCATGGCCAGATGATGATACCCATGCCGAAGAGGAGACCTCTGAGCTACCTAGCCCTGTGAGAGACTGCCCACGGCCAGAAAATGATAGCCATACCGAAGAGGAGCCCTCTGAGCAAACTCCCGTCTCCTCTCACCCACAGAACAATGAAAGTTGCCTAGTTTGGTATTACCTTACAGATGTCTATCAATCAATTCACACTAGCTATTTGATATCCATGTTACTTTTCTAACAATCTGAATGTATGAAAACTTTGTAGTACCATTGCCGAGAAGTGCGAGGAAGCTGAGGCCTCGAACTCGTGGAATTTTGCTTGACAAAATGAGCAAATCAATGGGAGGATTGACATCTCTATTACCGAGGGGAACAAAAGGCCATATGATCCAGTGCAAGCTGCCAATTTTGCCTCAGAGGCAGGTGTAGTAGTCAGGCATCAAATACCAATTTTGACACATTGAAAACATTACAAGAAGCCCTCCGGTGTCGTCCATTACAGAAATTTTGTGGAAAGGCTAACTATATGTATGGGTATCCTCTCTTGACATTCAACTCTGCTTTGAGCAACTTTAACGAATTTACTTTTCATTCACACTACTACATGCAGTCAAGGCTGGACATTGACAAGGCTCATCCACCAACACAAAAAGCTTGTTGGAATGTATTGCAGTGTGGGGTACGGCAGGCACGCTACAGGTTGAAGCAAACCTACTTCAATGGCGTCCCTACTAATCAGATCAGTACGATCTCTCCTGTCCTGTGCATGAGCGATGCACAGTGGTGTGAACTTGTCGAGACTTGGTCTAGTGGTAAGAACAAGGTGTGTGAACCCATTGATTTTCTGTCTAGTCTTGCTATGGTCTACTTGTGCTGCAGTCTAACACAAATGAAGCTATAGGAAACATCTAAGACGAACAAGCGAAACCGTGTAAAAGTAAACTACCACCAGTCTACAGGATCTCGCTCCTATGTTGTCTAGCTGCAAATATTTATAAGTGATGGTTGTGTTTTATTGTTACTCTTGTCTTTGTATAAATATAAACAGAAACTCATGTACAATATGAATAGAAGGAGAACAAGAGGAAGGCCACAGAACACGATCAAGGACTTGATGAACAACATGATGATCTAGGACTTGAACAACATGGTCGACCTGATGAAGATGTTAATGCTGTGGAAGTCTTCAAGGACTTCCATGCCAGTATAAATAAGGGTCTGAGCGATGCTGCAAGAGCAGCAGTTGTAAGTACCTTCATTTGCTTTCCCTGAAATCAACTGGACCCATTGCCATAAAAGAAGGAAACACAGCAGGAGCCTAATGTGGTAACATCATTTAATTTTATAGTTGTAATTTTACACCAATCAATATGGTACATGTACATTGTGCTTATGTAATATCTATCGGTAGTAGGCTGCAAAAGACCTATGCATTGTGCTTATATAATCTCTATCAGCAGTCGTCTGAGGAAGTCATGCATTACTTGTTATGAATTAATATCTTGGGTTTTCAGTTGAAGTCCACTTCTACTATCTGTAACCTAATGTTTTACTGATTGAATTTTGTAGGAAGCTATGGAAGCTATGCATGCATAACCTGTTGCTGATGGACATCAACCAATGACTAGTGCTGATGTTGTTTTCAAGGTTCTCTGCCTCTACCAGGGCAGCGCCCCTCCTAGGCAAGCAGCAAAAACCTTTTTTTTTTAAGAATGCTAGTATCCTGAGAAGCTCCACCAGAGCAGAGACATCGGCGGAGATAATACTTCAGGAGCAGCTTGCTGGTGAACAGGAAAGTACATCTGAACTCGTCGAACTAGTGGATGAACTAAAGGTGATACAGAAAAGACTGAAAGGGAGCTTGAGGAATTCAAGCAACAGCAACCGTAGGAGTACAATAGGCTCTGTGAGCTAGTCTTGCGCTTAAGCTCTGTTGGTAATTAACTCTCATTCTTCAACTCACGTGGCTTGATGCAGTGAACATTTGTGGTTTGTTGTGTGGACCCATGTGATGGTTTGATGTTGTGATACTCTATCAGTGGTTCGCTGCTGACGTGTGAAATGTTAATTGTGGTTATTTGATTGCCAGGCTGAATTGTTATGTAGTCAATCTGTGCAGTAGTGACGATCTCGAATTACTTCTATGATGACTTGATTGTACTCCATGCGGTAGAACTAGAATAGGCCACGCGATCAAATAGGAACCAGTGCATGACATGTGAAATAGCCAGAGCACGACACGTGGGCTATTAAAAAATCTGACACGTGGAAAGATGTTGTCAAGCCACGTGGCCGAATAAAAATATAAAACATGGACGGACAGTGCCGTGACGCGTGGTCGAATAAGAAACGGCCACGTGGACCAATAAAAATACGCCACATGGTCCAATGAAGAAGTGACACGTGATCCAACCGAGATGACCACGTTGTGCAATAAGAAGTTGACACGTACCCGAACCATCTCCAACAGAAGCCTCGCCGTCACGTCGTCCATGGCGCCTCCTACCGTGGCCACGGCGTCACCAGCTCCTATTCCTCCACAGGATGTGCCTTCGAAGGTTTTGGTAGCAGCCTCGAGCAAGCCTGCCACCATCTCCGTTCATGCTCAGATGATGTTCGATGAAATGACGAACCATACTCAACCTCCGACAGCAAGCGAGCTTGCACCCGTGTTCACCTCCCAGTGTGCTGCCTTGCCATCTGCTGTAGTGCTCCATGCTCGCACTGCTGTCCGAGGCGCTTCGCTGTCTGCTGTGGGGCGCCAGGGTCATGCTATCATCCAGGACACTAAGGCGTTACAAGCTGCAGAGCTGCTCACATGTGGAGGTGATTTCCCTAATCTCTGTGATTGCAACTTGATTGATGTGCCTGTAGTGCTTGGGAGGAGCTGTGATGTGGTTGTGGTGCAATCGGGGCTCTTTTCTTCATCGGACTGGGTTGAGTAGCAACCATGACCACCACCACATGTGCAAGTTGAGTTTGGGTGTGGCAGTGCTGATGTACGTCCACCTGGCGAACTGAGGTCAAAGAGTTGTGATGCTGAGTTACGGCCTACACCATGGCCGTCTTTCAACATGGTTGAGAGGTGCTCTGTCAGGTGTTACTGTGGTCGCCTTTGGAAGGCCCCATGGCCTATACAAATTCGCCAACAAACCAGGGCATATGGAAAAATTATTGGAGACTACGCTCTACAAGAAGGGGTTGATGTGCAGACAGGCATCAGGCTGATACTGAATTTGTGCCTGTCTGATGGCTTTGACTTGTTTCCTACATTGCTTGTAACTGATGGATCATGTAGGATTGATCGGCGTATGGAAATCCATGGTCATCCTCTTGATATCCAGGCTCTGTTCTATTCTGCTTTACACTATTGCCGAGAAATGCTTGGTGTAACCGATGGATCCAAGAACTTGATCTGTGCTATTAACAGCAGGCTCAGTGCTCTGTCATTTCACATAAGAGAGTATTATTATGTTGATATGAAGAAGATAAATGTGATTTATCGCTACAAGACTGAGGAGTATTCCCATGATGCCGTTAACAAATTCAACATCTACACAGATCAAATTCCGTCCTGGCTTGCAGACTGGATTCCTGTGAAACGTGGTTACCTTATAGGCAATCTGCAGCCAGCTCACATGGATTTCAGGTTTTTCTCCATAGGGAATTTGTGGGCGATTGTCTCATCTCTTGCTACTCAAAGGCAAGTAGAGGATATTCTGAACCTTATGAAGGCCTTGTTGAACAGCAACCTGACCTCAGTACTAGTGTTGGACACCCATTTGGCAACTATTTGTTTACTCAGAGCTGGACTGCATTGGTCCATGACCTGCTGCATTGTGTTCCAGCCAGTGCCACCTCCTCAAATACTTCTTGTTATCGTTAACAATGAGTTGGTTGTGACAGGTTTAGTTGCCAGCAAGCTGCATGTTCTTGATTGGATGCTCATGGCCGACCTTCAACTGGAGATCATGTCTAATGGAGCTAAGTTCCGGCCAACACCCTGGCCTTCCTTTGGTTGTCGTACAATGTTGCAGCTACTTGGTGCTTCTCCTGCGCAGGCTTCAAATTCAGCTGGGCTAGATGGCAGGTTTGGGACTGCCATTGTTGGATTCCTGCCGATCAACAGTGCATCAGGGACCCCTATTTCTTACCGAGTGGAGGTCTGCATTGCTGTTAGCATGGTTGAGGTGTCCTGGCAGCCACATCTATTTTTCAAACGCTCTCAGTTTGAACTTGGTGTTGCTTCCTTGAACTCAGTGGGATGGCAGGTGTTTGTCCGAGGAAGATGCTGGAGTTTGCCAACAACTCAATGCTGGATTGCAGAAATCCATGATTGTCAGCAGCTTTCTCATCTTGGGGTGTCTGATCATGCGCATATGTGCTATGGCATGAGGGAACTTGCCATCTGCTCATTTGATGTGGCAGAGCAGTTATCCTGGAGGCAAGAAAGAAACATTTGGCCATCATGTCCTGAAGAGGTACTGCTATCGTTGTGTATCCAGCATCAGAAGAGTGCTCAATGGGCACCACGATCAAACGTATTGGCTGAGATACATGCTATCAACTTAAATGGTGAAGTGTCATCTACTAGTATGATGTGGCTCTCAAGTTACAGCAAGTTGCTGCTTGATCAAGCGCTGTTTGTCACACAGGAGTCTCAGTATAGGCTCGTACCTGAAATAGCAGCTTGGGAGCTAAGACCAGAGTCAAGACAACTCAAGTGTGGTGCTTCCACTGATCACATCGCATTTCTAAGTGGAAGGTGTAGAGGTTATGATCTTCACAACAAGAGCCCGTTCTGTCTTTGGGATCCTGGTGGTTCTCATCTTCTCGATCGGCTTGGGGGCAAGCCGAACTTTAAGAAGGGGAGAATGTCAGGGACTGTCTAGTGGTGGGCTGGCATGGACGGCCCATGCAGGCCCAAGACGACAGGGCATGTGCATTACAAAGGAAGGCAAGGAGCAGCCGTCAAGGGCATGGAAGAATTAATCAGAAGTCTACTATTTATCTTCCTCCCCAAGTAGCTCTCTCTCTTCTCCTACCTCCAGCACCTTCTAGAATCTTCTAGTAACTTCCTTCTAGTTTTGATTCCCCTGCTTGCTGATTCCAGACCTCCCTCCTCCTGAGGTCTTGTATCCTGCTACCTCTGAATGGAGTAGTTAGTGAACCAAGTATGGTTGCTAACAGCACGCTGCTGCTGTGTGGTCGCCTGTGCCTCGCCGGCGGCTTCCCCTGAGTCCACAAGTTTTCCGACATGCCGCCGAAGTGGTGGGAGGCGGCGCTGCAGCGGTGGAACCGGATGCGCTGGCTCTTCCCGCTCCGGATCGCCTTCGCCGCAAGATCCTCTGCCACTACGTCTTCTACGCCATGGTACTTGGCCATGGACGTTTTTGTATTTCAAGTGTCATGAGAGATAGTATAACACACAAGTAGTCTAGTACTGTACTAATTTAAGGCGTCTCAGTCCATGAGAAGGGTCCATAAAAATATCTGGTTCGTGTGCGTAACCTGGTGCTATAACAAGTAACTTGATTGGAGAACTGATGTGATTGTGGTAGCTCGTTTAACAATAGACCATGTATCATCAAGGTCACCAACCGTAACCACAAGCATGCCGCAAATTCATCTACTTGTTGCACACCAAAAGAAAAGAAAATTGTGGCCTTACTTTTCCTGGCAAACCATTGATGCCATGGAATGTTTTCCCCCTTTATAATCTCCTGCAACTAAAAAGAACAAAACTAAGACAACCCAATGGTGCGACAATTTTTGGGTCATCGCTCTGCCTCTCCCCGTGCGATCCCGCGACGTGTGCTGGCAGGTGGAAGGGTGGGAAAAAATAAAGAATAAGAAAGAATTCCTGATGCAAATGTACAAGAGGAAAATAATATATAAAAGTGGTTAGAATAATTTAGAAATAATATAGGATTCCTGATGTAAAATTTACAACTAAAATTTACATCGGTCTGCCTGGCATCGTGCAATCGGTGAAAAAGGAAACTCCCCCTCACGCAAACGCCGCCATCGTGTGATCGCATTCATCGCGCACACAAAAGGAAACCTCACCATCAATCTCGGGCGGCAGTCATCGTCGTTCTCGCGGGGGACAGTGACGTCCCTGACGACGCCGGCGATCCGAAAGTCTCGGCCTTGACGGACTTGTTGCCTGCTAGCTCAGCGTCGGCGTCGTGCGGCAGTTTCCGGAAGTCGGCGCCGCGGGAGCCCACCTCGTTGGGGAAGTTGAGCGGTGTCGTAGGTGCCGAGCCACACGCGGGAGCCGCGCTTCTTGGGGTCGTGGATCTCCACCACGAACTTGCCCCACGGCCGCTGCCGCACGCCGCGGTACTTGCGGAAGTCATTCGCGTCCACCAGGGCCGCTGCCGCGGCCGCGGCCTGTGCCTGTGCCTCCACTAGCAGCACGGCGGTCGCCAGGCCCCAGACGGCGTGCGAGGTCGGAGGCAGAGAGATTGTGAGCAGCAGGCTCCGGCTGGGGTCCGACACCGGCGAAGGCTTGCCACCGACCTCCTTGATCCTCGCTCATCGCCATCTCGGGTGGCAGTCATCGCCATCTCGAGCGGCAGTCAGAGCCCAACGAAGACAGGAAGACGCCGCTCGTCATCGCTCATCACCGCAGCAGGTTAGTTGAGATCCACGACGACCATTCTCCCTCTTGCACGTAATCCGCTGCCCTCACGACCCTTGCCCGGCCTCCTCCTCCCCGCTGCGCCATGCCCGCCCTAGCCCGTAGCCCGGAGGACTTGCGCCCACGCTGTGCCCGCCCTAGCCCGTCGCACGTCACCGGTAAGTCATCCGTTGTTCCTAATTTGTGGGGATGTAGGCAGCCCTAGACCTGGAACTGGAGCCCCCGCAGCCGACGTGCCTACCGTCCTTCCCTGCAGCCGACGTCGCCGACGTCGCCGACCCGGAGACGGAGCCGACGTCGCCAAGGTGGACCTACGAACACTCGCCGATCAAGCATCACAGCCCATCGCGAACACCCGCTGCCCATTCCAGTTGCTGCTGATTGGCCTACTGTTCATGAACCGACAATAGCTTCCATGTTGTCAAAGCGCTGTTCATACTTAACATAATCACCTGTTACCAATTGTACAGATGGTGCAAGTTTGTGTAAATTATGTCATGCTCTAACCGTTGTGTTGGTGCAGCGTTTGACAACATTTGCTTCAGATCAGCTTGATTTCTTTGGATCGACTATGCATTACATCCCTGTCACAATTACCATTATATGTGTATGGAATGGGCATAATAATTGTTTATGCACCCACAGTAACCGATGGCTTACTTTCCTTTTTTTATGCAGAGAGTTGTAAAGCTTTTTGGTAAGAAGAACAGATAGCTTCGCCTGTGAGAATTGAACATTAACTCTTGTCACAGTTTGGCGATTTAAGCATCACTATTCCCCGTCTGGATGGATAACTTTCAGGTATGTATATGCAGTCCAGTTACTGAATATGAACTATCAATTTGGGATGAAAAACTGAAACCACTTATCTTGCCCATCCGCAAGAAATGAAAGATTTTGATTTGAACTGATTTCAGTGGAGACACGTTTCGAAATTCATTATAAGTTGACATCATCAAGAGCTGCTGAAGTGTTCCAGATTCAGGTGAACTATTCTGATTTTCATAGGAAGTATGCTCTAAGGAATAAAATGTGCGTTGCTAGCTAAAGTTTCAATCCCTGAACAACAATTCCAGTCAATAGAATTCAGAGGTAACAAATTTCGAGCTAACAATGTCTTAATAGGAAATTGACAGAACAGCCCTCAATCCAAAATACTGGTTCCTACTTGCGGCCTAGCCTTTGGCCTGTGGTATAATCACTCTATAATTTGGTGATTTATAAATGCAAAATATATTCTGCTGTCACTGCTTTTCACAAGGTCTTCCCCATGTCCAATAACACAAATGGATGTACGAGTTGCACAGACTTCTTGAGCAGACAGCAAATAGAAGAACAACACTATAAAATTTTGTATGAAACCTTCTCTAAACCTGTCACTTGCCTTGCTATCATGATGAGGTTTAGATTGGAAGCTGTATAATCCGTTTCTTCAACTGCAGTAAATATGTTTTCAAGTAAGTTAGTGTTGTAATTTTTACAAGTTGGCTTGGAAGAACTTTCTAGCTATATTTTGGGCACTCTGTAATTTTGTGCCACCAACATTGGCTTATTTAGTAATTTCTGACGTTAGAGACCATGGTCAGCTTTGAGCCCTTATCTGTTTGCCTTAGTGATGGATGAGGTCACAAGGGACATACAAGGGGACATCCCTTGGTGTATGCTTTTCGCGGACGATGTAGTGCTAGTTGATGAAAGCCGGACAGGAGTGAATCAGAAACTGGAGTTATGGCGGGAGACTTTGGAGTCCAAAGGTTTTAGACTCAGTAGAACTAAAACTGAGTATATGAGATGTGACTTCGGCACTACTACTCGGGAGGAGGAAGATATTAGTTTGGAAGGTCAAGTAGTGCCTAGGAAGGATACATTTCGATATTTAGGATCAATGCTACAGAGAGACGGAAATATTGATAAAGATGTTAGCCATAGAATCAAAACAGAGTGGATGAAGTGGCGCCAAGCATCTGGTGTCCTATGTGACAAAAGGGTACCACATAAGCTAAAAGGCAAGTTTTATAGGACGGCGATTAGACCTGCTATGTTGTATGGTGCAGAATGTTGGCCTACGAAAAGACGACATGTTCAACAGATAAGTGTCACAAAAATACGTATGTTGCGTTGGATTTGCGGTCATACAAGAAGGGATGAAGTTCGGAACGATGATATACGTGATAGATTAGGGGTAGCACCAATTGAAGAAAAGCTTGTCCAACACCGGTTGAGATGGTTTAGACATGTCCAACGGAGACCTCCAGAGGCACCGGTGCGTAGTGGAATCCTAAGCCAGGATAGTAACGTGAAGAGAGGCAGAGAAAGACCGAAGTTGACTTGGGTAGAGGCAATAAAAGGAGACTTGAAAGGATGGAATATACCCAAAGACTTAGCCTTAGATAGGAGTGCTTGAAAAACAACTATTCATGTGCCTGAACCTTGATTGCTTCTGCTGGGTTTCAACTCTAGCCTACCCCAACTTGTTTGGGACTTAAATGCTTTGTTGTTGTTGTTGTTATTGTAGAGACCATGGTCAGAATTTGACTTGTGATCTGCTAGGTTATAAACCATATTCAGAAATTGAAGGATCTGTGACTTCAAAAAAGAAATTAAAGGATATGCAGGACTTCTGATCCTCTGTGCCATTATCTGAGAATTCTTATGTGATTATCCGAGAATATCATTATAAAGTTATAATGATTCTTGTGATCTGCTATTATTAAGTCTACTGATAGGCCAGCTGAAAAGAATTGTAGTTGCTTTTGACCATCGCGAACACCCGCCACCCATTCCAGTTGCTGCTGATTGGCATACTGTTCATGAACCGACAATACCTTCCATATTCTCTCCTATTTTGCTATTTGGATCACTATTTTCAGTGCATGGATCTAAACTATTTCCAGTGCATGGATCTTAACTATCTACAGTAGATCAAGCCTATGAAAAATTGATTGAGTGAAATGCACATCTGCTATGAAATATTCTAACATTTTATAACAATAATTGGATTTACTGAAACCATGAACTCTTTACGCATTTAGATTTAGATATGTAAAATTGTTGTTCTAACATATACAGAAGTGGTATAAAAAGCGGCAATCTCCAGTAGATCAGGCCTATGAAAAATTGATTGAGTGAAATGCACATCTGCTATGAAAAATTCTACCATTTTTAAAACAATAATTGAATTTACTGAAACCATGAACTGTTTACACGTTTAGATTCAGATATGTAAAATTCTTGTTCTAACATATACAGAAGTGGTATGCACTTTCACCTGAGAAACAGTTGGCACACTGATACTAAACTGCATCAATGCTATGCGATCATACTAACAGTTCTACTAGCAGCTGAAGTAGAATGTACATGAGAATTAAAAATGCATAGAAGGACTAAGTTTCCATGTGCTTGACAATTAAGACCAAACATTAGCTCAGAAATTATCTTCAAAATGTCCATCCTCATTAACATAATTAAGGGCCTGCGAAACTACAAGAACTACTGCAAGATACTTACATTATCGAACTCCGACGACATTATGAGAGAGGTCACCCATAAACCAGATCTGTTCAGTATATAAAATGAACAGTATGTTAGTGTTGGGACATATTTTGGCTTGTACTTTGCATTGCTTTTGGGTTAATAATAACTATGTGTATTGTAATAACAAGGCAAAAGAAAACCAAAAGTGGAGCAATCTTTGGAAAGACAAAAAAATTACTCAACGTGTCCCAGACAGTAGAACACATATTGCTGTATAAAAAAAAATCAAGGTTGTAAACTGCTAGAATACTATCAGAGTCTTTGCCGGATGTGGCAGCTTGATAGTTGGTGTCTTAGTAGACAGTCTCTTAGAACTTGACTTTGAATTTCAATTATGCTCGTGTCCTGTATCAGTTGCTTTGTATAGCGTTGAGTCAGGTGGTAGCCTTTTGTTACAGATATAGGCCTTTATCTCTGTTTTCTTTCTAACTACTTGCTTGAACTTCTTTATTTCCGTTTGATAATGGAAACTGGAAATTCCTGGTTCATGGATAGGGTGATGAACCGAGTGGAATGTACAGAGAACTGCCAGCGAGCAGTGCTTTGGGTTTCATCATAAATTTGAAGATGATTTAAGCATGTAAAGTTGATTCACCATTTTAATCACCAATGAGAAGCAATTTAATAACAAGAAGTTGAATATTGAAAGTACATCTTATTTTCTCGATCAAGACATTCTCATCACCAATCAGAAGATCAACAATCCTATCATGAATTTAATAATTAGTTAAATCACAATAGGAGCATAGAAACAGTATGGATCTCAATTGCTAATAGCTCAGCAGGGCAAAGTATAGCGACCATTTTCCCAAATTGGATTCTGCAATGTCAAACCTGAAGCACGAAGGGGCCATCAAGGAACTCAGCATGTATGTCCCCCGACGCCCTCTGGCAGCACCCTGGCCCCGCAGGAGTTCATGTCAGCAAAGAGGAACTGCTTGAAGCACCGCCTGGCTGGCGTCTCCGCACCACCGATGCCGTCGAACCCGGGAATCCCCGCAGCGCAGGACTCGAGCCAGTCCGGCCGCAGAAGCAACCCGAGCCGCGAGCCGCATAAGGAACTCGTCCACCGGCCGCAACCGCCCGCTCAGCGGGGATGGATGCGGAGGCGCTGTTGAGGCTGGGGTCCGCGCCGGAGGTGGAGTCGGCATTGGAGACTGGGACGGGTAGTGATAGGAGCGGGAGCGGTGCGCGCGGAGGAGCCGGCGCGAAGACCTGGGGGAAGTCAACGATGGGGGAGTCCCGTGGTAGAAAATATGACCTTTAGGATAGTAAATCAGGGATAAAGTTAACTTATATGGGAGACTTGGTGATATATCTTGCCATACGTAGTCACGGCCACAGCATCATCGTGATATGCCCAGTGGAGTCGTAGTAGGCGAAGCCGTGCAGGCGCCCGCTAGGTCGTCGAACGCTAGGTCGTCGCTCACAGCACCCCTCTCGATCGGTATAAGGTTAGGAACTTCGGGTTGAGGCTGGCGGCTACCGGTGATCCTCATGTCTTGTGCTCTAGTTCCCACCGTCTTTTTATGGTGCTGCGCGATAGGGGCCCATCAGCCAGGAGAACAGGCTGAGCGCCCCCGATCAGGGCGCGGATCAAGGGCCTAATTGACCGTTGAGCCAACTGGTGGAGACCATCCTAACATTCTCCTCATTGATCTCACCTTATGACTTAAACTCAACTTACTTTATCTTTTTTTCCATTCCATCTCAGATCAGTGCATAGAGCGTACCTCATCATCATGGTCAATTACCACTAGATTAAACAACTACAATGTACCTCTCTGTTTTAAAACAGATTCTTAACTAGGCCCTTAGTATCCAGAAATCATAGGTTTTCCCGTAAACCCATGTCGACTATGTGTTCTCTTAACGCACTGGATGGTTAGTCTTTGGTAAGCGGATCCGCAAGTACTTGCTTGGTACTCATATGCTCAATACTTTCAAAATGATTATGGATTTTCTCCTTTACAACATATAACTCAATGTCATTGTGTTTGGCAGCACACTTGACCTGTTGTCTTAGGAGTGAACTACTTTAAATGATTATTGCTGTTGACTACCATTGTTAAATCTAGGTACTAATTCCCTTAACCTCTTTTTGCCTGTTCCTTAAGTCTCATGTCAAGCTATACTATGGTATGCATCACTGATAACACCACAACTGTTTCTTTGAAGCTTTTTCATAATAATACTTCAACTGCGAGTGTTAGCAACTATTATGAATTTCACTATACATCTCGCCAAGACTTAATATTTGTACCCTTAACTATTTGAGAGTACTTGTTCTTTCTTACTCAGCATGAGGCCTACGATACTTTACAAAATTGCAAGACATTCTCAACTCCATTCTAGTGATCTATATCTAGACTGGACTTTTGCTAAAATATTCCAGATACGTAAACTACGTCAGGGTAAGTTCTTACTTGTACTTGTACACTCGTCAAGCTTCCAACAGCTGAAGCATATGTAACCATGTTCATTTGATCGATCTCATATCGGTTTCTAGAACACTTAAAGTTTTCAAATCTATTTCCCTTGACTATAAGAGCAGGCGTAGGTTTACTCGCATACATACTTTATTTCTTTAGAATCTTTTCTAAGTATGCTTTTGTGATAGTCCTAATACCCCAGTTTCTTCTATCTCGGTGAATTTCGATTCCTAGAACCAGTGACGCTTAACCAAGATCATTCACATTGAAACTTGAGGACAAAACTTCTTCTTCTCCAATGATAGATTAACATCACTACTAGTGACTAGAATGTCATCTATTCACAGGATGTGAAAAATGAATTTTTCATTCTTGAACTTCGCATAAACGCTATTGTTCTTCTTATTTTCTTTAAAATCCAAACTTTCTCATTGTTTCATCAAATTCAAATACTACTGTCTTGAGACTTGTTTTAACTCATAAATGGATTTCTACAGGCGGCATCCCATATGTTCTTTTTCTTCCACGACAAAATATTTGGGTTGTGCCATGTAAACGTTTTCATACAAATTCCCGTTAAGGAATGCCGTCTTTACATCCATCTAATATAACTCTAAATCGTAATGTGCCAATAACACCATTTTGATTCTAAAGAATCCTTGCATGAGGCTGGAGAGAAAACTCTCATCGTAATCTATTCATCCTCTTTGTGTAAAGTCTTTTTCTACAAGTCATAATTTATATCTTTCTACATTTCCTTTGGAGTCACATTTTGTCTTGTAGACCCATTTACAGCCTACTATTCTGGCTCCATTAGGAATTTCTTCTAAGTCTCAAACAACGTTGGTATTCATCGAATTTATTTTAACTTTCATAGCTTCTTGCCATTCAGACGAGTAAACACTTCTCATGGCTTTCTTTAAATGAGGTGGGATCATCCTCCATTTGAACTTCTTCACTAACATAGACTTCATAGTCATCAGAAAAAACCGGTTTACTAATTCTTTGAGACCTTGTGGGGCCTCAGCTACTGGCACTTTCATATGGAGTTGTTGTTGCTCTTCATTGCTAAGAGGCAATGGATTCTATAGGCTCCTATATTATAAGATCCTTGTTTGCATTATTCATCTTCTTCAAAGAGCTAACAGCAGGTGTTGTATTAGTCATACAACATCAACAGGTATTGAGAAACTTGTTGCTCCTGAGTCACTGGAGTGGACACGCAGTCCCTCTTCTCTTCAAGTCTTAGGTCTCTACATATCTCTACATACCATGCTGCCCCAGATCATCCCATCTTTTTTAAAAATGGTGTATCTTCAAATATCTTATTTTAGGTTTAATCTGTTAAAATCTCATATGACGCTTTAAGCACCACCTTAACATCTTTAAGGCTAACTACGTTATCTTCCTATTGGAACTTTAAAAGGTCCAGGAATTTAGCTATTTATCTGCTTAGGAGTATCATTATTGTGACCGATGGTCACATTCATCAAAAACTTTATCTCACTCTTAATGAAGAGTACACATTCATCAACATCCTTATCTCACTTTTAATGAAGAGTAGTTTCTTAATTGATCTTAATTCTTACTCTTAATTCATCTCACAACTTTACTACCATAATTTCAAGAACTATTCAGAAAAACTGTGAACGAGGAGACACTTATGACTTACTTCATTCACATGATTATGCTATGCAAATAAAGTTATTTCTTGATCCGTATAGGAGTACACTGTCCTCATTCCACTTCAAGAACTCGACGAGGTTTTTTATTAACTGTACTTTTGTAAGTCATGCCTGCATCTTTTTCTTAGATGGCAGAACCAGGCTCTGATAACATTGGTAGAAAATATGACCTCGAGGATCGTAGATCAGGGGATAAACTTGACTTAGATGAGAGATTTGGTGATGTACCTTGCCATGCGCAGTCATGGCCACGGCGCCATCGTGACATGACCACTGGAGTCATAGTAGGGGAAGCCGTGTAGGCGCCCACTAGGTCATCGAGTGCAGCAGTAGTGCAGGTGCGGTGTTGTGGCAGCGGCGAAGGCGATGGCGTTTCCTGTCGCTCACAGCGCCCCTCTCAATCGGTCTAGGGTTAGTGTCGGTGTTTCACCACCGATAGCCTGCCACGGGGGTACTCGGGGCAGTTTGTTTGGGCTTCAGCGTATGCAGAACTCGACGGTAAATGCAAGAGACAGTCGATTTATCTTGGTTCAGGCCATCGACCATGATCGAGTAATAGCCCTACGTCCAGTCGGCGTTTAGCCTTTGCGTTGGATTGATTGTAAAGTGTTGTGTTGCGTTGTGTTATCCGTCGTCTCTCTAGGAACTCCGCCCTCCTTTATATAGTCAGGAGGCCAGAGTCCTAGTCAGTTTACAATGAGGTTCCTAGTAGGATTACAGAATAATACTACTACTAAGTTTACAGGGAAAGAAATCCTAGTTAGACTAGATCTTCTCCCTTCTTTGTGGGGTATCCTGTGGGTCCCGTATTGACAAGCCTCCGAGCACTTCATGGTTGAGCTTTGGAAGCCTCATCTTGTTCCTTCAGGTCTTGCCGAGCAGGAACAAGCATTGTCCGAGTGCTTTCCTGAGTGAAACCGTGTAGCGCTTCTTGGGATCTTCGAGTGGTGTGTGCTTTTTTTGAAGAAAAAATACATCCGTCTGGGTGTAGCCCCCGAGCCTCTGGCTATTTGGAATAAGGAGCTAGAGGGTCTTATCTTGAAATTGTTCTGATTCCTCATCGAAGTGCTCCCAAGGATATGCCTGGGTTTTTTTATCAAAAAGAACTCGGATATTGCTCGGTTAGGTTCTTTTTGACGTGAGTCCTTGAAGTGGTTTGTCTTGAAGAAATCTTCTTGGTGACGTGCGCTTTTTTTAAGGAAAAAAGTGCACTCACTGAGTGTAGCCCCCGAGCCTCTTGCTATTTGGAACAAGGAGCTGGAGAGTCTTGAATCTTATGTTGTCAGATGTGGTTGTATGGTAGTGGTTGAGTGTAAATGTTGTTTGCTCATGAGTTGTGCAGTATTGGTATATCCTTTCGAATATGCTCGTCCTTGAGTACTGTTCCTTCACGCCTGAGTCCTCTTTCATTGAATTCTGTCTTTTCACTATGTCCTTTGTTAGGTTTGTTCCGTTGGTGCTCCTAGTCCATGTGCACCGCTTCTTTGGTTTATAAATACCCTCCTGGTGTGCTGTTTTGATTCATCGAGCATTTTGTTGCGTGGTCTGAAATCTCCGTAGTCATGAATATGATAGTTTCTAAAGTAGAGCAGCCCCTAGGCGTATCTTGTAGTTCTTGTATATCTTGTCGTAGCTGGAGGGAGTCTTGTGATAGAGATTAAAGGTAGACTAATCTCGCAGCGGCATTGTACTAGGAGGTATGTGGCGGTAGTTGGAGGAAGTCTTGTGATGCAGGATACGTTCCTTCATCCAGCAGTTCTAGGTAGATCCCCCTTGCCTACCCTATGACTGTCCGGTGTAGATCAACACCTGATCTGGTGTCACATCAGACTTGGGTAGACAGATGCCTCCTAGGCTTCCCTGTTCCATGTTGTCCCGCCGTGCTGCTGACTTTTGCCTCAGATGTTTTGTGTCCGTCCTTTGAAAAAAACAGTGTAGCCGAGTGCGATTTGTTCTACCGAGTAGCAATTTGGAACACGTAGTCGTTCCAGAGCCTAGTTGTGTTCGGGTTCCTTTTTGCTACCTTGCTCGTCGTAGTACCAAGTTCATTGGGTCTTGTAAGACGTGAAATCTTGTAATTTTTGAAGCTATTTATAATGGAAAGAATCTTGTCTTCTGGGTTGTCATTCTTTTTTCTGCTGATGTCCTGATTGTTTATGAGATACTCGAGTTCTTTCTATAAGAACCGAGTTCTTGTGTTCCTTATGAGGTAGCCCTTGTTGCTTCATTGTTAATGAGTTCTTTTTGTAGCAATATGTTAACTCTGCCTTGGTGCTGGATGGATAAGCCTGAAATCTGCCCGTTGAACTGTACCTTTGTGTAGAAGTGTGCCATCCGTCATTTCAGCTTTTGTCATTTGTGTTGGGAAATGAACCGTTGCATTCTCATGCCGTGTTTAAACAGGCTTAGTGGGCCGCATTTTTATCGCTGTAAAAATCTATTTAAAGGACTTCTTTCTTCTTTTTCTTTGATGTCCTGCTTTTGCCTTGAAACCCTAGTCCACACTCCGCCGTCGCCATTGTCGCCGTCATCTGAGCGCCGCCGCCTGACCGTCATCGTTTCTTAGTGCCTTATTGCTTTTGCTAGTATATGGGTAGGAAGAAATCAGCGAGCAAGTCCTAGGCAACCTTTGTAGACGAGGAGGCATCCCTTTCTGTGATTGAAAATCAAGAATTCATGGCCATGAGGGCTGCTCAGAAGGTCTGGCCGGCTCCGACTATGACTGAGGATCAGTTGCACGAGCTTGTCAGTGATTGCCTGATCTAGGACAAGGAGATTGCTGAGTGGAGAGCTCCAGGCCAGTATCGGGTCCCAACTCTAGGCTCTGGTGAGATTATTCTTTTTGTCTCCTTTATCCGTGCTAGACTTTGCCTTCCTACCTCTGCTTTTCTTCATCGCTTTCTCAATTATTTTAGGATTAGCTTGAACCATCTTACTCCCAATGATGTCCTTCATCTTTCTGTTTTTGTTCATCTTTGTGAAACTTTTCTTGGAATTCCTCCTTCTCTTTCTCTCTTTCGTTACTTCTTCCGTCTGAAGCCCCAACCCCACAATGATGACACCCATGTTCTTGGTGGCTGCGGGATTCAGTTTTGTCAGGGTTGTAAGAGTAGGTTCTTTGATTATGACTTGGTTGATTCTATGAGGGATTGGTGTGCCGACTGGTTTTATACTGCTAATATTATTCCTCCTCTTGCTGTTCATTCTGGTTCTGGTCCCATGGTTAATGACCAATGGGAAAAGAATCCCCTGACAGTGGATGAGCTCCAGGCGATCAAGTCGTTTCTTGAGAGGATATGTGCTCTGAAACAACAGGGCTGGACTGGCTTCGGTATTGTTTCTAGTTTTCTTTGCCGCCGCGTTCAACCTTTGAAGGAGCGAGAGAACTATGGTTTTGAATACTCTAGAGCGGAGGACCCTTCTCGTATGGTCCTTGCCCTTGAGTTGACTGGTGAGGAGGTGCTCGAGCGCCTTCAGAACATGTTGAAGGGAGTAAGCGTCGTCCCACATACTATCCCTGAGTATTATGCTAATAACCCGCCTCCTATTGTGAGTTGTTTTTTCTTATGCTGGTACTTTTCATATTTCCTTTGTTGTCTCCACTTTTTGCTTAATCTTTCTCGTCTGGTTGTTTTACCCTTTTATAGGAATTGGGGCATAACTTCGTTGACCTGATCCCCCTCGATGATTGCCCTGCCATTGTGGAGCTTGGGGAACTCAGCATGTATGTCCCCCGATGCCCTCTGGCAGCACCCTGGCCCCATAGGAGTTCATGTCAGCAAAGAGGAACTGCTTGAAGCACCGCCTAGCTGGCGTCTCCACACCACCGATGCCGTCGAACCCGGGAATCCCCGCAGCGCAGGACTCGAGCTAGTCCGGCCACAGAAGCAACCCGAGCCGCGAGCCGCGAGCCGCATAAGGAACTCGTCCACCGGCCGCAACCACCCACTCAGCGGGGATGGATGCGGAGGCGCTGTTGAGGCTAGGGTCCACGCCGGAGGTGGAGTCAGCATTGGAGACTGGGACGGGTAGTGATAGGAGCGGGAGCGGTGCGCGCGGAGGAGCCGGCATGAAGACCTCAGGGAAGTCAACGATGGGGGAGTCCCCTGGTAGAAAATATGACCTCTAGGATAGTAAATCAGGGATAAAGTTAACTTAGATGGTAGACTTGGTGATATATCTCACCATACGCAGTCACGGCCACGACGTCACTATGATATGCCTAGTGGAGTCGCAGTAGGGGAAGCCGTGCAGGCGCCTGCTAGGTCGTCGAACGCTAGGTTGTCGCTCATAGCACCCCTCACGATCGGTATAGGGTTAGGAACTTCAGGTTGGGGCTAGCGGCTACCGGTGATCTCATGTCTTGTGCTCTAGTTCCCACCATCCTTTTTTGGTGCTGCGCGACAGGGGCCCATCAGCTAGGAGAATAGGCTGAACGCCCCCGATCAGGGCGTGGATTAAGGGCCTAATTGACTGCTGGGCCAACTGATGGAGACCATCCTAACATTCTCCCCATTGATCTCACCTTATGACTTAAACTCAACTTACTTTATCTTTTTCCCATTCCATCTTAGATCAGTGCATAGGGTGTACCTCATCGTCACGGTCAATTACCACTAGATTAAACAACTACAATGTACCTCTCTGTTTTGAAACAAATTCTCAACTAGGCCCTTAGTATCCAGAAATCATAGGTTTTCCCGTAAACCCATGTCGACTGTGTGTTCTCTAAATGCACTGGATGGTTAGTCTTTGGTAAGCGGATCCGCAAGTACTTGCTTGGTACTCATATGCTCAATGCTTTCAAAATGATTATGGATTTTCTCTTTTACAACATATAACTCAATGTCAATGTGTTTGGCAGCACACTTGACCTGTTGTCTTAGGAGTGAACTATTTTAAATGATTATTGCTGTTGACTACCATTGTTAAATCTAGGTACTAATTCCTTTAACCTCCTTTTGCCTATTCCTTAAGCCTCATGTCAAGCTATACTATGGTATGCATCACTGATGACACCACAACTATTTCTTTGGAGCTTTTTCATAATAATACTCCAACTGCGAGTGTTAGCAACTATTGTGAATTTCACTATACATCTCGCCAAGACTTAATATTTGTACCCTCAACTATTTGAGAGTACTTGTTCTTTCTTACTCAGCATGAGGCCTATGATACTTTGCAAAATTGCAAGACATTCTCAACTCCATTCTAGTGATCTATATCTAGACTCGACTTTTGCTAAAATATTCCGGATACGTAAACTATGTCAGGGTAAGTTCTTACTTGTACTTGTACACTCGTGAAGCTTCCAACAGCTGAAGCATATGGAACCATGTTCATTTGATCGATCTCATATCAGTTCCTAGAACACTTAAAGTTTTCAAATCTATTACCCTTGACTATAAGAGCAGGCGTAGGTTTACTCGCATGCATACTTTATTTCTTTAGAATCTTTTCTAAGTATGCTTTTGTGATAGTCCTAATACCCCAGTTTCTTCTATCTCGGTGAATTTCGATTCCTAGAACCAGTGACGCTTAACCAAGATCATTCACATTGAAACTTGAGGACAAAACTTCTTCTTCTCCAATGATAGATTAACATCACTACTAGTGACTAGAATGTCATCTATTCACAGGATGTGAAAAATGAATTTTTCATTCTTGAACTTCGCATAAACGCTATTGTCCTTCTCATTTTCTTTAAAATCCAAACTTTCACATTGTTTCATCAACTTCAAATACTACTGTCTTGAGACTGGTTTTAACCCATAAATGGATTTCTACAGGCGGCATCCCATATGTTCTTTTTCTTCCACGACAAAAGATTTGGGTTGTGCCATGTAAATGTTTTCATACAAATCCTCGTTAAGGAATGCCGTCTTTACATCCATCTAATGTAACTCTAAATTGTAATGTGCCAATAACACCATTTTGATTCTAAAGAATCCTTGCATGAGGCTGGAGAGAAAACTCTCATCGTAATCTATTCATCCTCTTTGTGTAAAGTCTTTTTCTACAAGTCATAATTTATATCTTTCTACATTTCCTTTGGAGTCACATTTTGTCTTGTAGACCCATTTACAGCCTACTGTTTTGGCTCCATTAGGAATTTCTTCTAAGTCTCAAACAACGTTGGTATTCATCGAATTTATTTTAACTTCCATAGCTTCTTGCCATTCAGACGAGTAAACACTTCTCATGGCTTTCTTTAAATGAGGTGGGATCATCCTCCATTTGAACTTCTTCACTAACATAGACTTCATAGTCATCAGAAAAAACTAGTTTACTAATTCTTTGAGACCTTTTGGGGCCTCAGCTACTAGCACTTTCATATGGAGTTGTTGTTGCTCTACATTGCCAAGAGGCAATGGATTCTATAGGCTCCTATATTACAAGATCCTTGTTTGCATTATTCATCTTCTTCAAAGAGCTAACAACAGGTGTTGTATTAGTCATACAACATCAACAGGTATTGAGAAACTTGTTGCTCTTGAGTCACTAGAGTGGGCATGCAGTCCCTCTTCTCTTCAAGTCTTAGGTCTCTACATATCTCTACATACCATGCTCCCCTAGATCATCCCATCTTTTTTAAAGATGGTATATCTTCAAATATCTTATTTTGGGTTTAATCTGTTAAAATCTCATATGACGCTTTAAGCACCACCTTAACAGCTTTAAGGCTAACTACGCTATCTTCCTATTGGAACTTTAAAAGGTCTAGGAATTTAGCTATTTATCTGCTTAGGGGTATCATTGTTGTGACCGACGGTCACATTCATCAAAAACTTTATCTCACTCTTATTGAAGAGTCCACATTCATCAACATCTTTATCTCACTCTTAATGAAGAGTAGTTTCTTAATTGATCTTAATTCTTACTCTTAATTCATCTCACAACTTTACTACCATAATTTCAAGAACTATTTAGAAAAACTATGAACGAGGAGACACTTATGACTTACTTCATTCACATGATTATGCTATGCAAATAAAGTTATTTCTTGATCCGTATAGGAGTACACTATCCTCATTCCACTTCAAGAACTCAACGAGGTCTTTTATTAATTGTACTTTTGTAAGTCATGCCTGCATCTTTTTCTTAGATGGCAGAACCAGGCTCTGATAACATTGGTAGAAAATATGACCTCGAGGATCGTAGATCAGGGGATAAACTTGACTTAGATGAGAGACTTGGTGATGTACCTTGCCATGCGCAGTCACGGCCATGGCGCCACCGTGACATGACCACTGGAGTCGTAGTAGGGGAAGCCGTGTAGGTGCCCACTAGGTCATCGAGTGCAGCAGTAGTGCAGGTGTGGTGTTGTGGCGGCAGCGAAGGTGATGGTGTTTCCCATCGCTCACAGCGCCCCTCTCAATCAGTCTAGGGTTAGTGTCGGTGTTTCACCACCGATAGCCTGCCACGGGGGTACCCGGGGCAGTTTGTTTGGGCTTCAACATATGCAGAACTTGATGGTAAACGCAAGAGACAGTCGATTTATCTTGGTTTAGGCCCTCGACCATGATCGAGTAATAGCTCTACGTCCAGTCGGCGTTTAGCCTTTGTGTTGGATTGATTGTAAAGTGTTGTGTTGCGTTGTGTTATCCATCGTCTCTCTAGGAACTCCGCCCTCCTTTATATAGTCAGGAGGCTAGAGTCCTAGTCAGTTTACAATGAGGTTCATAGTAGGATTATAGAATAATACTACTACTAAGTTTATAGGGAAAGAAATCCTAGTTAGACTAGATCTTCTCCCTTCTTTGTGGGGTATCCCGTGGGTCCCATACTGACAAGCCCCCGAGCACTTCATGGTTGAGCTCTAGAAGCCTCATCTTGTTCCTTCAGGTCTTGCCGAGCAGGAACAAGCATTGTCTGAGTGCTTTCCTGAGTGAAACCGTGTAGCGCTTCTTGGGATCTTTGAGTGGTGTGTGCTTTTTTGAAGAAAAAATACATCCGTCTAGGTGTAGCCCCCGAGCCTCTTGCTATTTGGAACAAGGAGCTAGAGGGTCTTGTCTTGAAATTGTTCTGATTCCTCGTCAAAGTGCTCCCAAGCATATGCCTGGGTTTTTTATCAAAAAGAACTCGGATATTGCTCGGTCCGGGTTCTTTTTGACATGAGTC
Source organism: Miscanthus floridulus (assembly GCF_019320115.1). NCBI lineage: Eukaryota > Viridiplantae > Streptophyta > Magnoliopsida > Poales > Poaceae > Miscanthus > Miscanthus floridulus. The sequence goes on along the minus strand of NC_089582.1, from coordinate 84,751,423 downwards.
CTTGAAGTGGTTTGTCTTGAAGAAATCTTCTTGGTGACGTGCGTGTTTTTTAAGGACAAAAGTGCACTCACTGAGTGTAGCCCTCGAGCCTCTTGCTATTTGGAACAAGAAGCTGGAGGGTCTTGAATCTTATGTTGTCAGATGGGTTGTATGGTAGTGGTTGAGTGTAAATGCTGTTTGCTCACGAGTTGTGCAGTATTGGTATATCATTTCAAATATGCTCGTCCTTGAGTATTGTTCCTTCATGCCTGAGTCCTCTTTCATTGAATTATGTCTTTTCACTATGTCCTTTGTTAGGTTTGTTCCGTTGGTGCTCCTAGTCCATGTGCATGCTTCTTTGGTCTATAAATACCCTCCTAGTGTGCTGTTTTGATTCAACGAGCATTTTGTTGCGTGGTCTGAAATCTCCGTAGTCATGAATATGATAGTTTCTGAAGTAGAGCAGCCCTCGGGCATATCTTGTAGTTCTTGTATATCTTATCATAGCTAGAGGGAGTCTTGTGATAGATATTAAAGGTAGACTAATCTCGCAGCGGCATTATACTAGGATGTATGTGGCGGTAGTTGGAGGAAGTCTTGTGATGCAGGATACGTTTCTTCATCCAGTAGTTCTCGGTAGATCCCCCTTGCCTACCCTACGACTGTCTGGTGCAGATCAACGCCTGATCTAGTGTCACATCAGACTTGGGTAGACAGATGCCTGCTTGGCTTCCCTGTTCCATGTTGTCCCGCCATGCTGCTGACTTTCGCCTCGGATGTTCTGTGTCCGTCCTTTGAAGAAAATAGTGTAGCCGAGTGCGGTTTGTTCTACCGAGTAGCAATTTGGAACATGTAGTCGTTCTAGAGCCTAGTTGTGTCCGGGTTCCTTTTTGCTACCTTGCTCGTCGTAGTACCAAGTTCGTTGGGTCTTGTAAGATGTGAAATGTTGTAATTTTTGAAGCTATTTATAATGGAAAGAATCTTGTCTTCTGGGTTGTCATTCTTTTTTTCTACTGATGTCCTGATTGTTTATGAGATACCCAAGTTCTTTCTATAAGAACCGAGTTCTTGTGTTCCTTGTGAGGTAGCCCTTCGTTGCTTCATTGTTAATGAGTTCTTTTTGTAGCAATATGTTAACTCTGCCTTGGTGCTGGATGGATAAGCCTGAAATCTGCCCGTTGAACTGTACCTTTGTGTAGAAGTGTGCCATCCATCATTTCAGCTTTTGTCAGTTGTGTTGGGAAATGAACCATTGCGTTCTCATGCCGTGTTTAAACGGGCCTAGTGGGCCGCATTTTTATCGCTGTAAAAATCTATTTAAAGGACTTCTTTCTTCTTTTTCTTTGATGTCCTGCTTTTGCCTTGAAACCCTAGTCCTCACTCCGCCGTCGCCATTGTCGCCGTCATCTGAGCACCGCCGCCTGACCATCATCGTTTCTTAGTGCCTTATTGCTTTTGCTAGTATATGGGTAGGAAGAAATCAGCGAGCAAGTCCCAGGCAACCTTTGTAGACGAGGAGGCATCCCTTTCTATGATTGAAAATCAAGAATTCATGGCCATAATATCTGAAGGACATACTTGGGTTGCTTTCCATCTAGAGAGATGAAGAGAACGCCTGCACCGGCTCCGCCTAGCTTGAGTGATTCATCAAAGTACATTTTCTAATGGTCGAGGATGGTATTTGACATAGGTTGTTGAATCTCTGTCCACTCGGCAATAAAATCAGCAAGGGCTTGAGATTTGATTGCCTTTTGTGGGGTGAAATCCATATTGAGAGCACCAAGTTCAACAACCCACTTAGATATGCGCCCTGTTGCGTCTCTATTGTGTAAGATGTCTCTGAGTGGGAAATCTGTCACCACGGTAATCTTGTGGCTTTCAAAATAGTGATGAAGCTTGTGTGAAGTGATCAGGAGGGTGTAGAGTAGTTTTTGCACATGCAGGTACCGGATTTTTGATTCTGATAGTACTTCACTGATGTAGTATACAGGGTGTTGTACTTTATATATGCACCCTTCTTCTTCTCTTTCTACAACTATTGTTGTGTTGATTACAGTAGAAGTTGCCGCAATACAGCATCATGTCTTTGTTTTTCTTTGGAGGTGTGAGAATGGGCGAGGAGGTGAGGTATGCCTTAAGTCTTTTGAAAGCTTCGTTGGCTTCTTTTGTCCACTTGAACTTGTCTGTCTTCTTTAGTAGTTTAAAGAAAGGTAACCCTTTTTCACTGAGTTTTGATATGAAACGATTGAGGGCCGCCATGTAGCCTATTAGTTTCTGTACATCCTTGATGCTTCGAGGAGGGCCCATTTCTGTTATGGCATGAATTTGCTTGGTGTTGGCTTCGATTCCACGATGACTAACCAAAAATTCGAGTAGTTGTCCTGAAGGAACTCTGAATACACACTTCTTTGGGTTTAATTTCCACCTCCACCTTTTTAGGTTTTCGAAGGTTTGCTTTAAGTCTTCAATTAGTGTGTTCGGGTTCTTTGTTTTTACTACTACATCATCCATGTATGCCTCTATGTTTTCACCGATCTGATCACCAAGGCATGTTTGGATAGCTCTTTGGTATGTGGCACCAGCGTTCTTGAGTCTGAACGACATGGTCTTGTAGCAATAGGCACCAAACGGAGTGATGAAAGATGTCTTGCTCTAGTCTTGTTCCTTTAATGCAATTTGATAATATCCTAAATAGTAATCAAGAAAGGATAATAGGGCAGATCCTGCTGTTGAATCAACTATTTGATCAATGCATGGTAGCCCGAACGGATCTTTCAGGCAGTGTTTATTGAGATCTGTGTAGTCGACGCACATGTGCCACTCATCCATATTCTTTTTTTGTACTAGAACTAGATTTGCTAGCCAATCTGGATGAAGGATTTCTCTGAAGAATTCGGCTGCCATTAACTTTGTGATTTCTTTTTTAATTGTTGCCTTCTTGTCGGGTGAGAATCGTCGTAGCCGTTGCTTCACAGGCTTACAGCCTTCATTGATATCAATTCTGTGCTCAACCAACTCTCTTGGGACACCTGGCATGTCGGCTGGCTTCCAAGAGAAGATATCTTTGTTGTCCCGAAGAAAGCTGGTGAGCACGAGTTCCTATTTTGTCGAGAGGTGGGCACTGATGGTTGCCGTCTTGGAGGGATCCCCGGTGCCCAGGTCGATTTGCTTGATGTCTGCTTCTTTTGGTGGTGCGAGGATGCTGGGTTTTTTAGCCGGTATCTCTAGTTCTTTTGGGCTCATTTCGGCGGCAATAGTAGCTATTTCTTTTCTGCCATTGGCGGTTTGTGCTTTTGCTGTAATTTGAATTGCCTGAACATCGCAGTCAAAAGCGCGCTTCAAATCACTTCGAAGGGAAAGGACTCCATTGGGCCCAGGCATCTTAAGCAATAGGTATGGGTAATATGGTATCGCCATGAATTTTGCTAGTGCTGGGCGCCCGAGGATTGCGTGATATGATGAATCGAAGTCTGCAACTTCAAACTTAATGAATTATGTTCGGTAGTTTGAGGTAGTTCCAAAAGTAACCGGTAGAGTGATTTGTCCAAGTGGCATGGCTGCCTTGCCGGGTACTATCCCATAAAAGGGGTGCTCGTTGGTATAATCATCCCAGCGAGTTGTAGTCCCATCTTCCTTAGCGTTTTTGAAAAAATGATGTTGAGTCCGGCTCCCCCATCGATTAATACTTTTGTGACGGTCATACCAGTGATAGTTGGATCTAGAACCAGTGGGTAATGGCCTGCGTTTCCTACGCTAGTCCATTGGTCTTCTCTTCAAAACTGGATTGGATACTGTTACCAATTGAGATATCTTGGAGTAGCCAGCTCTGCTGCCATGATAGTTCGTAGAGCTAGCTTTTCTTGATGTCTGCTTCTAGAATCTAGGGCCCCAGTGAAGATCACTGCTACTATCCCCCTAGATTTTTGGAATCCCTTGTCTTTGCGGTTGTCTTCATCTTTTTTCTGATTGTCTTCTTTAGTGTTTACCTTATTATCTTTTCTTGTGTATCACTCGTTGAAGGTGTAGCAATTTCCAGTGGTGTGATTTCCTTTAGGATGCAAGATGCAATGCATGTTTTCAATGTCGCCATACTCTCCGGTTTTGGAAAACTTCCTTAATTTATCAGCCACCGCTACGGTGTTGTCTGGTCCATGTTTTCTTTCCTGATGTCTAATGTTTCGATGATTTCGCTTGTCCGGATTGTCTTGGTTGTTTCTATCTAGGAACCTTTCTCCTATCTTCTCCTCTGTAGTAATCATCTTTTCTACTATGCGTCTGAATTCTTCAATATTTCTCGGGTTTTCTTTGCAGAAGTCTTGAAACTGCCACCTAGCCATAATTTCATGAGAGAAAGCTTCGATTACTTCTCGTTCTGTGATGTCATGTACTTGAGCACGTAGTTCACCAAATCATCGATAGTAATTTCTGAGAGTTTTGCCTCCTTTTTGCTTGAGTCCTTTTAATTCTACGTGGGTGATGGGGTGCATAATGATACCCGTGAAATTTCCACAGAAAACTCTTTGTAAGTCCTCCCAATTTCTGATTGACCCTGGATTTAATTTGTCGAACCATTGGAGAGGCATAGTTTCCAATGCCATGGGAAAAAATAAGGTCTTGATGTCGTTGTTTCCCCCGGCTAACTCAATCGACTACGAGTAAATCCTGAGCCACTGCCTTGGTTCGGTCTTGCCATCATATTTAGAGTGGTTGGATGGCTTGAACTTGTGAGGTGGCCGTATTGAAGCAAGTCTGTTCGCAAAACAAGGGAATCTATCGTGCGTTCCGGCTTCTGTGTATTCTAATTTAGCTCCTCCTTCTAGCCAACTATCATCTTGGTGAGAGTAGTTCTGCGGGGCTATCTGAATTGGTACTTTGCTTTTGGTCATTCTTGGTTGTTTGACTCGGTAGTTTTGACTATGGTCCCTTCTACTTTCTCTGTTGTGACTTCCACTTGGTCCGAGTCTCTCGAAAGTAGACTTCCTTTGATTTTGATCTTCCTATCTATGAGACGTTGACCTAGTAGGTAGTCTTGAGTGGGTCTCTCCATCGTGTACCCTTAGGGCTATTGACCGGAGAAGGTCCCGGAGCTGTTCCTATTTTTCACCGGGAAGTGAGGTCGCTCTGAGTTCTTCTAGTGCTTCTCAGATCCTATTGTAGGGTGTATTCACCGTGTGTCTTTCTTTGACTTCTTGTTCTAATTTTCTTCTATTGTACTTAGCTAGATCTGGCTCATATTTGATCCAAGCTTCCTTATGCTGCCTAGCACGGCGTTGGCGTCCTTGTTTCAATTTGTTTCTTCTTTCTCTGGCTTGCTTCTGACTCTTGGTCTCACCATCATGCCCCTGGATAAAGGGTGATATGTTGGACTCAGATTCATCCGATGACTTGATGTCGGGTGCTTCTAGGGGGACCAATGGTGATCGAGGATGGTGAACCATGAATACTTCTCGTGCATGAATTGTTCTGTTATCGGTGTTGGTTTCCATACTGTCGGAGTCGCTGACAACTTTAGTAGAGGCTTCAAGGTCGTAGATTGAGTCTCCTTCTTGGTAGGGTAGAACTGTTGTCGTCGTCGTGCCGACTAGTTGGGTACCGCTGTCTTCAGGAACAGAACCTAGCCAGTGGATGATGCAGTCTTGAGGTGTTATAGTTAGTACGAGACCTTCCTGAGCTCCTTTTAGTGGCATTCTAAGCACTAGATCGAGGGATCCTTCGGGCCAAGCCTGATAAGATTTTGCCATGTTGTGGAGTCTGAATGGAAAAGGACCCGACTTCTTGAAAGGACTCTGAGTGTACTCTGAGTTGTATTCTTGATAGGCCGAGGCACCGTTCTGGAGCCCCACCAGAAAAGAACTTGGTTTCTTGAAAGAACTCGGTAAAGACTCTATCTCAGATGCAAAGCCCGAGTTTGAGTCGAATGCGCAAAGCCGCAAAATCTGAGTTGGATCGGACATCACGAGCCGCATGAATCCTCCAGCGAGTTGATCTGTCATAGTCGCCAAAATAGAAAAGTCTTCATGGTGATCCGAATCTTCAAGGAGATGGCTTCGGAGCTTGCCCTCGTCATCTGCCTCACAGATCCATGAATCGAAGATGAAAAGGATGATCCCGTCGACAAGATCATGTTGCCAAGGTCCGTCGAGCTCTCGGATGCAGTTTCACCGAAAGCCCCTACCTGGCGTGCCAGCTATCGGTGTTTCACCACCGATAGCCTACCACGGGGGTACCCGAGGCAGTTTGTTCGGGCTTTAACGTATGCAGAACTCGACGGTAAACGCAAGAGACAGTCAATTTATCCTGGTTCAGGCCCTTGACCATGATCAAGTAATAGCCCTACATCCAGTCGGCGTTTAGCCTTTGCGTTGGATTGATTGTAAAGTGTTGTGTTGCGTTGTGTTATCCGTCGTCTCTCCAGGAACTTCGCCCTCCTTTATATAGTCAGGAGGCCAAAGTCCTAGTTGGTTTACAATGAGGTTCCTAGTAGGATTATAGAATAATACTACTACTAAGTTTATAGGGAAAGAAATCATAGTTAGACTAGATCTTCTCCTTTCTTTGTGGGGTATCCCGTGGGTCCCGATCGATAGTTAGGAACTTTGGGGTGGGGCAGACGGCTACCGGTGACCTCATGTCTTGTGCCCTAGCCCCCACCGTCATTTTATGGCGCTGCGCGACAGGGGCCCATCAGCTAGGAGAACCAGCTGAGCGCCTCCGATCAGGACGCAGATCAAGGGCTCAATTGATCGTTGGAGGAATTGGTGGAGATTATCCTAATGTGCCATTGAGGGGAGACCTGCAAGAGCGCGGAGTCAAGCGGCGCATTGACCACCATGGTGGTCCCCACCACTGTTCCACCGCCGATGAGCTTGGATCTGGTGGATTCCAGACACGAGCTCCTCTCCCACCACAACCTCCCAAGGAACGCCTGAACGGCCACATGGGGAACCAATGCAGCTCCCACAGCTACAAGACCGGGACTTGCGGCGTCGATAGCTTCTGCCGGACCATACTGCAGCAGCCCATTTCTCGCCAGCACATGACCAAATCCGATGAGCACACATGTGTCCGTGCTACTAGGGAAGAGTGGAGTGGATGAAGAGAGGACTATGGCCTCGTTTGGCCAGGCTCCGACGGCTTCGGCTCCCGCACTGTTCACCTATCGGCTCCTAGACAGCCGACAGGGTGCTACACTGTTCACCGGAGTCATTTTTCTCTCTCCTACTTTCCTCTCTCACTAACACAACCAGAGCCAGAGAAGCTCATATTTCTGGCTCCCGCGGCTCTGGCTCCCATTAGCACCTATCGGCTCATGGGCGGCCAACAAGATGCTACAGTACAGAAGTCGGAGCCCGCGGGAGCCCGACCAAACAGGCCGAATTTTTTACTATTTGGCCCTTTTTTCAAAAGTTTCTCACAAATAGACCCCTGGTGGAAAGAGTTCCAGAAATGGACCCTTGGCTCGGTGCCAGAGTGACTGGCACTGAGCTTGGCGCCACAGTCACTAGCACCAAGCTCCTGGGCATGGGGAAATGGCCTGCCAGGGGGCTCGACGCCAGAATGACTGGCACCAAGCCACCTGCATTTAACCCAGCCTACACTTCTTCCTCGAGCATTCTTCCTCTTATTTCTCCTCCCTCTTAGGTTTTTCTCTCGCCACTTCACCCTACCTCACGAATCGATATATTGGACCTTGAAAACCTTGATTTGATCCGTAGATCTTCGAGAGCGAGGTATACTCGCTCACCTCCTTGTTTTTTTCGCATCAATTCGGTACATATTAGTCGGATTTTTGAACCTAAGAATCGTCATCACTTAGGGTTTCATTGTATCCCTCAATATATGTATTATACAACCGTAGGTTGATTCCAAGGCATGGAAAAAGCTAGCAAACCAAGCCGCATGCAGTTATGTTATGGGTTCATTGTTGTGATGAAATGAGAAACCCTAGGTTTAGGGTATAATGTTAACTACTTTTGGTTCTTAGAACAAAATTGGTTGTACTATAGTTATGGTTCTCATTGATATTTTTTGGTGATGTTTTTATTTATGTTTGTTAAATTACATCCATTTTGTTAGATGCAAGAAATGTTTCGGGAGGAGTTTTGGCGAAAACGGGGTCGTCCTCGAGAATTATACCCCGACACGTCTAGCAAAGATGCCCCCATTTCTACTGACCTTCCTATCCCTAACTGTGACTATAGTTTCCTGGCCCATGTTTTTTAATCGAAACATTCGGACACAGCCACGCGTTGCTTCTACACATGTAGTCGGTTTAATGTAAGAAATTGTTTGTACTATCCTTTTTCTTTATTTGTTTAAGTATGGTACTAATATTTTGTTTGAATCTCATTGTGTAGGACCATGAGAGGTGCTTTTTCTTTCAGTAGATCGATGGTGCAAACAAGTTTGATCCTAGGTACCTCTTTTTCGACGATTGGTTTAGAGGGAGACATCCATGTGAGCACTTCAAGCGGTGGGTTCCACCCCCCTAACCCTCCGGCAAAGACGGCTAAGGAGAAGCACCTAGCCGTAGTTAGACGACTCGAGAAACCTCCTCTGTGCGATTGCGGAGATTGAGCTGTGATAAACCCTAAGAATATGTTGGAGTTTGGTGTCCAAACAAGCATGAAGTAAGTGCAAAGTGTATGTGTTAAAATCTTGAGCTATATGTGTTCATGTACTAATGTCTCATTATTTAGGTGTATTCAATGGCGAAGTGTCGTTTCAAGGAGTGGTTGTATGGTCCTAAGAACCAATGGCCGGAAGAACCGTGGAGGGTTAAGGAAAAGAAGAAAGAACGGGTAATCTACAAAGCACCTCCTGTCATGTGCGAATGTGGTGTAAAATCCAACTATGGCCTAGTCCCTTCGGAGCTTGGAATAGGTCATTATTGCGATCATATGATTGAGTATGATGAGGTTCGTTATTTTTCTGGTAAACATGAAATCATATTTTGTTTGTTTTGCTAAGACATATATGATATAATATTTCTTTTGAACAGAGCACTAGGAAATGCAGTTGGGAATATTATGATGGTCAAGCTAAGTTCTTGGATGAACTAAAGAAGAGGCAAGTAATTGCACGGAAGAGGGGATATGGACCTGACTACGTCAACCTATTCGTTAAACATCACAAAGAAAAGATGCGTGAGTTTGCTAGACAGCACGGTATTTGTAACCCGATCGATGTTGGGCTTAACAAATGGGGATTGGAGAGGCGGACAACGTTAGAGGAGGAGAGGGCAAGGAATGAGGCAAGGGAGGAGACAAGAGTACAGATGCAGGTCTTGAACGAGCATGTTGCTACATTATGTGCCAGTGATTGCTTGAAAACCTTTTTTTTATTGCCTGGTTTTAAATGTAATATTATCGCATTGCTAACTAATTGCATTTTATACATGAAGGGATTGGTTGCAGCGGGGAACATGCTGCAAAGGTGGCTCATGCAAGGTATGAGGAGAAGAAGTTAGATGGCCATAGATCACGAGCTGGTCGCACCGTTCAATCACCGATTGTGTTGTGTGATGACAGAGACGAGGATGAGGACAACACTGGTAGATTGAGTGAGCTCATTGCTCTAGCAGAGGCAGGCATACAGGCGCAGGAGGCTGAGGACAACACTGGCAGACTGAGCGAGCTCATCTCTCTAGCAGAGGCAGGCATTCAGGCATAGGAGGCTGACGACGACACTGGTAGACTGAGCGAGCTCATCGCTCTAGCAGAGGTGGGCTTACAGGTAGAGGAGGATGACGACGCATTCTTTACTCAGGCCACAGCGGCCGTAGATGAAGCGGAGGCCACTTACTACAAGCGATAGGCATGTCAGAGCAACACAGTTGAGCCTAGCCATAGCAACAGGGTTGTAGTAGAGGACTGGTACTCGGATGATGAGTTGCTTACTCAGTACGTTTCAGACTGAGGATTTGGAAGTGCATTTGCCCCTATGTCTACTGTCGGCACTTAGTTGTAGTATTAATATGTTGTGTAATGTGGCATATTATCGAACTTTTTATTATGTGGTTGTTTTCATTATCAATGGTCTTAATATTCTGCTTAATGATACGGACGTATTTCCATTTGAACACGTGCTGCAAAAAATAGTTAACGACATACGGCATTATAGAAATCAACACACGAAACACATTAAATGGCATGTGACTACATGTACCGAACCTGGGTATAGAGTTTTCTTTGACTAAACCTAACATGCCTTAGGTAATAAAACCATGCCTTCGGTAATTAAACCTAACATGCCTTAGGTAATTAAACCTGGGTACATGTGAAAAAGATAAAGTCATCCTAGTAGTGTGGCCACATAGCAAATTGTGTTGCACCTTCTCCATAGTAGCCTCCCGTTGTTGGTGGTGGTGGTGGCGGGGGTGACGGGGGAGGCCCCTTTTTCTTGTGGTTAGGGCAGGTGCAATATGGATCATTGCAGAGTGCCTCCTGTGAATCGGCACCATTGTTGTTGTCGTCCTGTTCGTCGTCCTTGTAACCACTGCTAACTTCCCTTTCTAGATCGAAGATATGGTCTTGTAGGTAGTAGATGTACTCCGTATGCGGATAAATAGGTCAAGGATCGACCCACCTACTGAACCCATAGTTTTCTTTAGCCAAGGAAGACTACAAAAAGTATGTCATGTAAGTGATATACAAGACAAACATATTGAAGAAACAAATAGTAATAGCAATTACCCATGCTCGCGGGCATTTGAAGAAACGACGACCTCCATCTATTCCCTCGGTGAACATATGCACTAGGCAGTCCTCACCATGCATGCATTTTGGCCACTCTTCTTTCCTTTCATCGTATCCTCTCAGCGGTGCCTCTTTGATGAAGTCACTTTTGCTCTCAACTGGGAACCTCTCATAAAGAGCTTCCTCAAAGAAATTGGGACCAAGAGGACCCTCCCACCCCAAGTAGTTTTCTTCCCCTTTCCTCTCCCTCTGGACGACCCTCCAGACATTGGTACTACAACGAAAGCAAATGCTGAGGAGTGTTCTTCTTCCTTGTTGTTTGTGTGAATGAGAGGGAGTGAGTGGTTATTTATAGGCTGAGAGGAGGAATAGAGGCCTATCAATGTGCCATGTTAGTGATCCATGTGCCTCTTCACCTCAGCCCTTGGATCAAATAGTCATAAGATGGATGGTGGAGATAGAGTTGAGTTGTGCTTCCTTGCATGTTGTCCATGTATCTGAAAAGTCTATATCAGTGATGTGATAATTCAATGATGTCCGTGTATCTGAAAAGTCTATGTTTATTGTCTGAAAAGCATAGATTCGTTCACTGTTGCTTGGTAATCCTAGATTCTTCTACACAACGTATGTACAAATATTCCTAGATTATACACGTAATAAAGATATAGTTAATCTGTGTACTACATTTGTGCCTTTGTACAAGTGTAGTATGATTAAAGGTTCACACAAAAATTCGCAAGATACGGTCTTGTATTAGGAGCATCCACAGTTACAAACAGAGACATCAATATATATTCTAAACATTTAATCATCCAACAAGCATAATGCAACCACAATGAATATCACAACCAACATAATATGGCATGCAAAGTCCAAATAGTCCACAATGTCCATACAGTCCTGAATAGTTACAGAAAAGTAAATACAAAATTCACAATAGTTCATAGTAACACCTACCACGTCCCTCACTGTCTCCTACTCTTGCCCCTACCCTTGTGACCCAGAGCGCTGGTGCCTGGAGTGTAAGGGTCATGCAGACGGCGTCGCCTAGTGCCTAGAGGCGGTGTAGGATGAGTCGATGGAGCGTCATGGAGCTGAGAGGGCCCAAGCTCATCGTGCCTCTTGTCCATGTCATCGTCGTCGTTGGCCTCCTCGTCCTCATACTCGTCCCCTATAGCTGCTTGACTAGAGGAACCCAAGGCTCCTCTTCCTGTGGAAGGATCATACATGTCATGCATTGTGTTTGTCCTGCAACCACAACGACCAGCCGCACGACGTAGATGACGTGACAGCCTCTGTTGTACAAAACTATGTTAACCTAAAGAATATAACGTATTAATAATTTGTTTGAAAGAATATTTTTAATCTTACATCTAGGAAGCCAAGTATGTAGTCATCATTGACTCTCGGCCGAACGCGCTTGATCTCTTCAACTGAGCTTCTCAGTGTATTGCCCTGCAACAAAGTTTTCAATAATAAGACTTCTAAACAGATAGCATTTAGTTTTGTTTTCTTTTGTACAAGAATGTAACTTATTATAAGGGTTATACGGCTCCAAGGTTGCAATAACTACAATAGATAACTCCTAATGTCGGTCCAAGAACGCCTAATGTATTGTTATGTAACTCAACGTAACAAAATAAGGCGATTGGCTTACCACTCTGTCCAAGATCGGTCCTGCCTCCACCTGCCTTCCTGCACGAGTGGACCGGTCGTACATTGTGTCTTCATCATCGGAGGACTCGATGTCGGCGTAGTCAGTTTCGGTCCACTGTAGCCTGAGCCTGCACCGTGTCGAACGCTGGTACCAAGCTTGGTACCGTCTGAACTCACGGTTCATGTGCAGCTCGTTGTTGTTGTCCAGGTTATCGTGCATCTCCTCCCATTCCTCAATGTAGGACTGGTGGTGCCTCTCCCAGTCAAAAATCTTCTTGTTCCTCTGATGATCCAACCTGCACGTATGTCATCGTTACATTAATCCACATACGTGGCACCATATTATAAGAAATGGACCATCATCATGAGACATTTGAAATATCAAAACACTTACTTGTGTAAGTCAATGCCAGTCAAGAACAGAGGCATAGGCCAAAGCTGTCTCACTCCAAATTGGCGTGCAACCCTATCTGGTAGGTGGTACTCGATAGCATAGAAGCAGATTAGAGGGCACCTCATCCTATAGAAGTAGTCATCGGCCCCACAGACATTGCTTAGCTAAAAAGGAAGTGCGTCCTCTCCACCATACGGCTCCCACTCCACCTGCAACATGTCCAAATAAAATGTTAGATGGTATACTAATCCTTTTAAAAGCAGCATGGAAAATAACATTTACTTACACTAGACGCCGTCAGCGAATCTAGCTCATTCGTGTACTCAATGTACGCCTGGTCTATCCTCATGTGCGGAACCCTGACCTGGTCCTAAAGGTATGCCCACATCGGCTGGTGACTTGGAGGCTGACCTTGGAACCACTCACGATGAGCCAGTACCTCTAGACGACCAACTGGAAAACGAGCCCACATCCACAGCTGTAACAGGTACACGCATCCACCAAGTGAGGGGTTCACCATAGACTGACGACACCCCTCGCACAGCTACCGGTATAGAAAACACAAGACTGCAGAGCCCCAGCTGTACTGACCCGCCTGGTCCCAGTCACTGAGGTAGTGGATCCACATCTAGGACGCATTGTCACCTGTCGTGTCGAGAAAGAGAACGCAAGCAAAAAGGTGTAGGATCCATGCCCGGCAGTAGTACCCAACCGTCTCCTCATCTGCCTCCTCGGGGCACTGTGCGAACTCTGTACGTAGCCATGAGATGGGAACTCCAGAAGTGCGAGCCCCTTGCTCGCCAAGCTCACGCCCAAGGAAGGCCTCCACTCATGCTCTCCAGCCCTCTGACCTACACAACCTGGTGACTGGGTTCCCATGAATCCTTAGGCCTAGCATCTTCTGATAGTCCTGAAACGAGACTGTCATCTCCCCAAAAGGTAGGTGGAAGCTATGAGTCTCCGGCCGCCACCTATATTTAAGACCAAGCAAGATTACTTGTCAAAAAGTCAATCGCATGAACAAATGGCCATGAATGGAGGCAATGATTCACTTTAATACCTGTCTACCAACGCAATTATCGCCGCTGAGTTGAACTTGGGCAACCCACGACGAACCTGAAAGGAGATGACATCCAGGCCAGCTCTTTGCAGGAAAGGAGTGTACCTATCGTCGTACCGAATATCCAAGAACCCACTGTGGGTCCTAGAACGAAGGTGCGGAAGGTCCTGCATCGAATATAACATAGTCACATGTTACTTCACGAACACATGTATGAATAAAACTTATAGATTATTACCTGCCCCAGCACAATGAGACGTCCTCGGTGGGTCTCCTCATACGTCGGGTTGAGCAGGTGGAATTGCTCCATCCTACAAAAAAAGTGAATGAATTAGAATTGCAATGTACAATGAAACATGAACTTATAAATGTATAAGTAATTGACACAAATACAAGCATAAATTGAGACATGCATAATTAAATATATGATAAGACAAATATAAAATAATACTATAAACCAATAGTCCTACCTCACTAATCTGCCAATGGCAACTTCGTGAGTTGTGGCCAAGTCTACCACACTTGCCGCACTCGTACTGCTCGGGATCAGTAACAAATGGAGTTCCTCTCCCACGCCTAGTTCTTCCGGGTACCTAATCCATAACCATCCTATGCCTCGTCCTCTGCCTTGATCCACGCTTGTTCCAACGGTAAGCTGGATCCACAATGTACTTCGGCCCATCATATGGAGGCCACTCTCCAGGGTCCCGGAAAGGCACAAAGCGGGGGCTCCATGTGTTCATAAGCGTGTTGACACTGAACTCGTGAGGTATCCTCCTCTCGATATTATAGTTGCGATGCCTAGCTGCTGCCACCAAATACGAACATACAAAGTGGTATTGCCTTGGTTTACCACAAGTTCACTTAAAATCTTGGAGGACAACCACATGTATCCTCGACTCTCAGACCTCGCCGTTGGACGTTGTACCGCCCCTATGCTTGACCTGATAAGTCCCTGTGGCGTGGTCAAAGCATGCAACCTCATGTGTGCCAGCCCTTTCTCTTGCCTTCTCTAGGTGTGCCTTTGGTTTCGGAGCCCATATCTCTCCATCACTCCTCAACTGCAATGCATGGGTGTGTTTATCGTTAAACCAGGCAACAAGCTTATAGAAGGTGAATTGAACAATTGCATTCACGGGCATACCACGTATCCCTAATAGCAACTTATTGAATGACTCTGCCATGTTGCTGCACTGAAACTCGTACCTCCAGCCACCGTTGTCATGAGCTCTCGTCCATTTCTCCAAATCCCTCATCAAACCTGTGAGCCATTATCTACCTTCTGCATTTGATGCGGTTCTGACTTGCTCCAACTTTTCCCTAAAGTACTTGTCCTCAAGCTATCGAGCAGCCTCCTGGAATAGATCAAAGTTTTTCTTGACACCGTCCTTCCGTAGTAGATTCTCGACAAGGTGTCGAGTACACCAACGATGGTGCAAAGGTGCATACCCCTCTAACTGCTCTTGCACGACATTAAGTATGCCCTGATGCCTATCAGATATGACGCCAACCTCCCTGCCAGGGCCAACCATGTGTATCTAGACTAGCCTCAAGAACCATCCCCAACTGTCATTGTTCTCCTTCTCAACCAAAGTAAATGATAAAGGAACCAACTTATTGTTCGCGTCACAGGATATGGCTATAAGAAGTGTGCCCTGGTATTTGCCAATCAAGAATGTACCATCAATGGAGAAGATGGGACGACAGTGCCTAAAGGCCTCGACACACTGAGAAAAGCACCAGAAGGCACGGAAAAATATCTGCCTCCCATCCTTCCATGCATTAGGTTTTGGGATGTACTCATAATGCATGCCTGGATTCACCGCTTTGATTGCATTGAAAAGAACTGGCAGCTGCTCATACCCATCCTCCCAGTCTCCATATATCATCTTCCACGCTCGCTACTTAGCCCTCCATGCTTTACCATAAGTTATCACATATCCTCCATACAACGCCTCAACAGTCCTGATAATTGTTCTCACCTTCATGTTGGGTTCTCCCTACAAAATTCCTATCAACCGCTTGGCAATGAGGGTAGATGTCAACTACCGATGCCTCAGTGTCAGCTCATGGTCAGCACAATTGTATGGCCCAACAACTTTTGTGATCTTCCATTTTTCGGTCACCTGTTGCTTCCTTGCACAAACCCTCCATGGGCAGCGTTCCTTGTCACATATAACTGTATAACGGCGCTCCACATATGAATGCAATACCCTGTAAGGCCTCTTTTATATCACTGTAAAAGCCTGCAACCACCTCTTCAAAGTAGGGAGGTCATTGAACACCCTCCCCTCCTCAATTACCATGTTAGGACCGGCCTTAGGAGCTCATCATCACGTCCTTCTGCAAACGCCAGATCGGAATGAGCAAGATCACTGAACTCATGAACTCTAGGATCACGACGGTCGGGAAAGATACGCCTCATCATCTCAACATCACTCTCCGTCAGCTCTCCAACAGGACGATCATCGTCAGAATCAAGAGCCCTAGCCATCTCATATGGCTCCGAATCATTCATAATTTCAACACTATTGGAGCCACGAAATCTATCTCCAAAGTGCACTTGCGCAGCAACATGGGACACATCCATATTCTCAGGAATGTCTCCTGCAACGTCATTACAGAAATGAGGAAAGAATGAAAGAAATAGATGTAAGGAACGGGATAAGCTCCCAAAAACCATGCGGTTAAGACACTTACTCGGATGATTCTGTGTCAAAGGGATCTCATAAGGAAGATCTGCCACGAAAACATGAGTATGACAACCATCTCCAAATAACGCATTGGGGGTAGTTTGAGCATCAGGAACCGTAGGCGCAATCTGCACATGCAGGTAAGGTTCCGGAACGGGAGGGTCGATGTGTACTGGATGATCCATTGCTGGGGTAAACCCATGAGGGATTGGATCAACTAACACCCGACGCACAACCACGTCCAAACATTGCAGCTGGCTCTTCATAGCCGATCTCACATAGTTGTCCCACTGATCCGCACAACCAATTGAGATCATTCGCCTGAAGATGTTCGGAGGACAACCTAGGTGCAGTACACCATCAACTGCAATGTCATCATCTCCAAAGCAATGCAGCTCCTCCCGAGCCCTTGCAACCATCTCACTAAATGAAGGCCTATCATTGAATAGCACAGGCACGCTTTGCATGTCAAGAAACTTAACATATACATAGCGATCTCTTTCAACCGTGCCACCATGATATATGGTCACTAGGTTGTCCATCTATTTCAAAAACGTAACGAAACACATGTCCTTTAGTCCAAATTAAATGATAGATAGTACCTAATAAGTACTTTCTAACTACAAACTAAGTAATCAAGATAATAACTACGTATATATTTATAGTGTACTCACTAAATAGCTAGATCATATGTAGTTAACTACAAATATAACTACATATCTAAGTAGCTATCTAACTATATCTATTTATCAATGTATCTATGTTTCTATCTATCTACATATATATCTCACT